>NC_084613.1:55237949-55320449 GCF_033978795.1 Nerophis ophidion
GTTTCTTCGTACTTGCTAACCGGACATGCTTTTTTGGAACTGTGACCTGACATATTTACCTTGTGCTTTTCAGCACCAAATGAAAAAACAAAAAAAACAGTGTTGCACTGAAGACAATGTTTTATTAATAAAACAAGCACAAATGCTCAACCTGGTTTGTCTATCAAAAACACTCCTGTGCAGATAACAGCTCACTCATCATCGCTATCGACATTAGCTCCATGCTCGACCACATCGTTTAACGCAGCGGTGTTAAACTCACGGACACGCGTGCTAGCGCCAACATCAAATAACTTCAACACGTCAGTTTTTTTCGCTGGCTTAACATTGTTCACAGGAGAAGCTTCCAAATGATTCATGCGTGGATAACAACACTGAGTGACTCCGTGCGCGCCGCCATTTTGTTTGTCACGTGATCCCGTACTGCAGCGCTGGTTGGGCAAACGGATATATCGGCTTTTGTGGTAAATGATCCATGGCGCTTATCGGCCTTTGCAATAAATCGCTGAACTAAATGACGTTAAAAGCGGCATTTGTCTGCATTTGCAAACAAATTGATTTTGGTATACCACAATAGAAGTGGCGGACTATATATTACCGAGGCTGGGCTAAACTTTATCAAAATGGCGTTTATCGGTTTTTGCGTATGAACTCTTCATATATATATATATATATATATATATATATATATATATATATATATATATATATATATATATATATATGTATATATATATATATATATATGTGTACTTGGCTATATCTACGTATGCACTTGAAATCAGTTATAATTTATTTAGGCCACAGCACCCAGGAGTTAAGACATTAATACCACAGAGCTAAAGCATTAGTAAATGCAGTGTAAGTAGTTTCACAGGAAACCTTCAGTAATCGTGCAAAGTACTCAATTGGAATTCCAAGCCTTAAACAAGCAATAACAACTTTTGTAAGGCGGGCAGCTAAGACACTGACAAAAAAGGCTTGATCTCATCTAATACCAACAAAAAAATAACAAAGCTTGGTATTCCTGCAATGATAAATGTGTTTCAAGATGCTTTTATCGATGTCATTTTTATGTCGATCACACCAACGCTCCGTTTTCTCTGGCAACAACAATTTTAGTTCTTCTCAGCTGCTGAGCTCGAAAAATTTACATGGATCTTCTTGTCTTTGGTATGCTGGTTCTTGTGCTGTTTCGACACACTTAGTCATCTCTACAGCCACTCCACATCTTTCTCCAACCTTCCAATCACTCCTAAGGGATTTACCAGTTCTACAAGAGATAGCACTTCAGCCTTTGTTCAGCCTATACCTTCCGTTACTTGTGCTGCTTGTGTTTGGTTAACATGTGTCTTGTCCTCTGAAGCGACATTTCCCAGATTTTGGGATTCTCCCTTTTTATTTCCTTTTACTTTGCCACTTTAGACATAGTTGATAGAATTGACGTTGTAACTCTTTGGCGACGATATTTTCATGTCTTAGGTGTAGGCTTTGAACCCAGTCAGGATCTAATATGTCTATTGATAATGTTGGTCCTACTTCAAAAAAGATATAGTCATTAGTAATCAACAAAAGGGCAGAGAATACAGAGCCGCATGTCTCCTTTTGCCTAATAGCGTTTTTTAAAGTGGAACATTATCACAATTTCAGAAGGGTTGAAAACAATAAAAATCAGTCCCAGTGGCTTATTTTATTTTTTGAAGTTTTTTTTTCAATTTTACCCGTCCCGGAATATCCCTAAAAAAAGCTTTAAAGTGCTTGATTTTCGCTACTTGCTTAAGCCACTGTCCATTTCCCTGTGACGTCACATAGCGATTCCAATACAAACAATGGCGAATAGCACAGCAAGATATAGCGACATTAGTTCGGATTCAGACTCGGATTTCAGCGGTTTAAGCGATTCAACAGATTACACATGTATTTAAACAGATGGTTGGAGTATGGAGGCAGATAGCGAAAACGAAATTGAAGAAGAAACTGAAGCTATTGAGCGAAAAGCTATTGATGCTATTTGGCCATGCATGTCTGCAATCCAATCCAATCCAATGCACTTTATTTATATAGCACATTTAAACAACAATAACGTTTCCAAAGTGCTGCACAGCCATGATAAAAGCAATATTAAAAAAACAATATTATGATCCACCAATGACTGAATAAAAACAAAAAATAAATAAATATAAAACCAATAAAAAAAAACAATATAAAAACAAATATGATTAAAACTATTTTAAAGGGTAAAATCAATTAAAACAGTAAAATAGAAATCAAAGTGTATAAAAAACACAGAGGACAACAGAGGAGCCAGTGCAAACTCTGAAGAATTGGGGTTATATGCTGGCGTTTCCTGGCCCCTGTTAAAAGTCGTGCTGCCGCGTTCTGAACTAACTGCAACCTGGAGAGAGCTTTTTGGCTAATGCCAGCATAAAGTGCATTGCAGTAGTCCAGGCGACTTGAAATAAAAGCATGCACGACTTGTTCAAAAAGGTTAAAAGATAAAAACGGTTTAACCTTTACTAAAAGACAAAGGTGCTAAAAACACGATTTTAAAACGCCATTGCCTTGTTTGTCTAGTTTAAAATCATTAGCATTAGCATCGCCGGTAAAATGTGCAGACCAACCAATCAGGACTTTCGCATTGACACTGGATCAACTTAAATCCGTCGATTGGTAAGTGTTTGTTTCGCATTAAATGTGGGTGGAAGGAAACGCTGGATGTAAATATAGTTTCATATGTACATACACGTAGCCTAAATAGCATGTTCGCATCGATTAGCTGGCAGTCATGCCGCGACCAAATATGTCTGATTAGCACATAAATCAATAACATCAACAAAACTCACCTTTGTGATTTCTTTGACTTTATCGTTGGGAATGCATCTGCTTTGAGTGTCGCAAGATATCCAGACATTCTTGTCATCTCTGTGCCATCTCTGTCGTAGCATCGCCGGTAAAAAACAAACGAGGGACTTTCGCATCTCTTGACATTGGAGCAACTTAAATCCGTCGATTGCAATGTGTTTGTTTGGCATTAAATGTGGAAGGAGGGAAAGGATAGATGTAAATATAGCTACAAATGAGGCATAATGCTGCAATATGTACACACAGCTAGCCTAAATAGCATGTTAGCATCGATTAGCATGGCGTGCTAATCGATGCACATTTTACGTAAATCAACTTGAATCCGTCCCTGATCGTGTTGTTACACCCTCCGACAACACACCAACGAGGCATGATGTCTCCAAGCAACCGGAAAACAGTGGAAAAAACGGAAAAAAACAGAGCTGATTTGACTCGATGCGTGTGATGTGTAGGGAAAAATGGCGTTGAGTACCGATGTGACGTCACGTTCTGACGTCGTAGCTAAGAGAGGGATAAACAGAAAGGCGTTTAATTCGCCAATATTCACCCATTTAGAGTTCGGAAATCGGTTAAAAAAATATATGGTCTTTTTTCTGCAACATCAAGGTATATTTGACGCTTACATAGGTCTGATGATAATGTTCCCCTTTAATGTGAATTTTTTTAACTCCATTAGATTATCGGTACTAAACTGCAGAGTCAGTTTTACAGCACACTGGTAACTGCAAGTTCTGCAGCTTCCAAGTGCCTATTCCCATTCGTGCCATGCTGTAGAATACTTGGGTGAGATTCCCCCTGGTTGTCCAGGGCCCCGCTGGCCTTCGTTTGGACTGTGCATTCAAGCCGAGGCCCCCGTTGCTTTTTACATCTTTTTCTTCTGCTGTATTGCTGCAATTTCTCTAACTTCGTAAAATATTTTCGTACTTATTTGGAGTCGTTCTGATTATTTGTTTTGTACACTGTTACTAAATACATACGAGTAGTGGATCAGATAAAACTAACCCACTCTATTCTACTGTATTTTGGCAATTTAAGTTAATATTTTACTATTTCAAATCTTACTTGGAGTGATTCTGATTATTTATGTTGTACAAGGTTGCCACTATCATAAATTTTTGCAAGAGAAGTTCATTAATTAAATGACATGTCTTTATTACGCTTACCAATGTATAATGAACAAGTGTGATGTGGGTTTAACTTTATAATTTTAATTGATACTTTGTACTTCATTTATATTATAAATGGTGTCCGTTATCACTAAAAATCCTGCTTTGAGCAATATGCAATATAGTACATTGCAATACAGTCATTCTGTGACTTCACTATGTGGGGCACGTGCATGTCCACGGAATCATAGAGGGCCCCAAGCAGGTACGAGACAATAAAACAACATTGAGAAAATGTTGAATTAGGTCTTTGCGTTGAGCAACTCAAACATAACGTTGAAACAACATGCTTTTTAACGACGTACAATCATTGTTGTGTTCTGACGTTGACTTGACTATTACTGTATATTTTGGCCATTTCCCAACCAATACTTTACGACAAAAACACAGTGTTGAAACAACATGCTTTTGATGGCATTTTCATTGTCAGGTTGTGACGTTGATTTGACCAGTGAAATTTGGTCATTTCCCAACCATCAACGTGGATCCAACGTTAGACATCAATGTTGTCTCAATTTACCGATACAACCATTTTGCAACGCTGTTTAGAAGTCAATTTAGAAACACGTATATGTAGAATCCACGTTGTATCAGTGTCTTGTGCCTGCCGGGCCAAGACCCATCCATCCATTCATTTTTTTATCGCGTGTCCCTTTTTTGGGGGGTCACGGGGGGTGCTGGAGCCTATCTCAGCTGCATTCGGGCGGGTGGCGGGGTACACCCTGGACAAGTCTCCATCTCATCGCAGGCGAACACAAATAGACAGACAACATTCACAAGACCACTTTTACCAATCATGCCAAACAAGGGGAAGAATGCAGCACCTGTGCACGATTAAGTGCGCTCACACTAGGCACACATGCTGTGATTTAGGTACTAGGTATGATTGGCTGAGTGTAAATAGGCCCTAACAGACAGTTTATGCAACTACGATGTCGCTTGCGTGCCCGAACGTAAACTGTGCAGTGACGTAGCAAGTGGTGTCTCAATTCCGAAGGAAGAATACAGAGTTCTACCCCTTTTTACTTCATTTGGAGAGTGTAATGGTAGTGGGTGAGGGCTAGTGGTAGTGAATGAGGGAGTGTATTGGGATTGGGCCTGAGTCATCATGTTAATGTGTTCTTCCCTCATTTTTCCCTTCCTGTTTTGGACAATTGGTGGAAAAGGGGAATAATGCTCTAGCAGAGCTCCCGCCTATTTCTAAATAGACATAAGGTGTGCGGTCTTGTGAACCAATGATAACGAGGGGAGAAAAGTGGGTGTAACTTTATTACATCGACTCCAGGTTCAATTACAGCAGCCACCGACTACATTTGCCTCGTTCAACAAGATTTGCAATCCTGGCAGTATTTTTATTTGTGTTGTTGAACACTTGGCCATTCATACAGTTGCATCATTTACAATAATTGTTTGCGTTGGCCTTTAGCACATTTTGGAAATAAAATTGACAAAAAAAGGGAGACAAAAGCAACAAGTTGAAATATTGATGCCAAGAACACAAAGTTGAAATGCAGGCTGTATTTTATTTTTTTATTTTAATCAATTAATTTTATTTTAATCAATTAATTCAAATATACTGTATATCACCAGCTAGCATATTGCATTAGTTTGACCCTTTTTTTTTTTTTACAACATGAACAATATCTAAATGGTCCCTTGATTATTTAGTATTTGGCTGTTGAAGGAAAAAGTATTGGCACCCATTTCAGCTGGGAAACTGAAAAACATGAGGACTAGAGAAAGAAATTACATATTGTAAACGTAGCTGAGATAGGCGCCAGCGCCCCCCGCGACCCCGAAAGGGAATAAGCGGTAAAAAATGGATGGATGGATGGATGTTGTCACTTGGCATAGCATAATGTATATCGCACATTTCCAAATACCCAGTTGTCCAAAACGCACCACATCATACATTACGACATAATGTTTCGACACTCACACTCACTGTGAAAAAATTGACTGGAACACAGTTTCAAATTTACATTATGGGAGTATGTTATGCATTCCCGTTGTATGTCTTCCAACCAAGCACTCTGTCTTTTCTTGATGACTACGGACACATCCATCCCTTCTTTCTGAATCCAGTCAGGGAAACTGTAGTAGTATATTTTCTTGAGTCCTCCTTGTTGGTGGCGCACATGGTCACTGCAACCAACCATGCAGCAAGTATCTGTATTCATGGCTTAAAAAGTATAAAAACAACACGCAAGGTATCTCGGTGCTTGTCACTACACGATCGGACAAAAAGACACAATGCATACGTCAGCATTGGCTTTTCAGACGAATGGTGCAAGTACAGAATGTTAAAATATATCTACTAGTGCAGGGATTTTGAAACTAAAAGGGGCGTGCACGCATTATTGGTTTGGAAGCGGTTCCCAGCGGTTTGAGAAAAGCCATGACAGAAAGTCTTCCTCAACATGTTTAGCACGGTAGTACCACAGATTTCCACAAAAAAGTGTCCGAGTCCTCAACCCTCTACTTGGCATCATCCGCAGTGCTTTTCATTCGATCCTTGATGTGCATGTGATGTTTCCGTGTTAAACTCTGCCACCTTTGTGAAGATACTGTGTTCTAAATGTGGCTGGTGAATGATGGTGGTGTTAACACAGTGTTATCACATACCTTGCGAGATTATTAGGTTAAAGGGAAAATTTAGCATATCCCAGATGACTTTGGGATTTTAATATCATAAGCAAAATATCTAGGGACTTTTTTAAAAAAATATAAGCTCCAGAAACTCTAAATATAAACACCAGGTGTGTCTTTCAAATGTGGTGACACACTTCACTACACTGAAAAATCAGATGTTTTATCCTACCTGCAGTGAGTTAGTGGTATGGGAAGTGAGTTGTCCAGCTTTTCCATATCCCTGACCATGAGCAGTCAGAAGACGGCCTGTCAGATCCACCGCCGCTCGCCAGTTCTTGCTGCTCTGCACATGAAGGAATAAGCTTTAGTGAGACTGCAGTCATATTGCTTGAAATTGACAGGAAATAGGTCACATTTGAATTTTACTGAAACATTAAATCAAATTGTTGACTGTACAAGTTTTGGTCAGTGTGTATCCTTGATTTCTGTTCCATTCATTCATTTTCATTTAATTCTATTTTATTTAACCAGATAAAAATGCGAGACGAATGGAATTTTCAAGATACCATTTCTCTCTCACACTGTACTCTGTAGCAAATTTCTAAGCTCGGGAGAAAGTGGCCCCTGTGTCCTGGCGCGCTGCCACTCCAGAAAAATTACACATCAAAACGATGCCATATTGACTTTACAACACAAAAACACAACTTCTCTGCAAAACACCTCGAGTCCAAATATTGGAAAAGCATTAACTGACTAATTTTGTACTTCAATGAAGTCCCTAAGACCAACAAAAGTCCCTAATTGCTGGTGACCAGTGCCCCGTCCTCTCCTGACTGGTATGGTATGTTATGCTCTTTATTGCACAAGTACAACATTTAATTTTCGCCCGAAACCCGTTCAAGATTAGACAAACACAGGTAGACAGACCAGGAACAATGATGGGTCGCCACTACGGCGCCCCGTAATAGGTGGGAAAAAGGTAGACGCTGGGTAAATGTTGTGAAATTTGCAACATTTGTAAAAGTCTGAGTTCCCACGGTTCTGCTCGCATTCTCCAACCATTTGTGGCAGCTTTGCAGTACTTTGAACGGCTGCCAGCATATTGCAATTTGTCGATATTAAGTAACGCTTATTCCAATCAGCAGATGTCCTGTTATCATGGTTCCGAATAGATAGATATCTTCAACGTCCTCGATTGAAAGAGTCGCCAGGCATGCGGCATTTCTCTTCTCCTAAGAGTCAGTCGTGTGTCCAGCAATAACCGTTTTCTCAAAATGGGCAGGTTCCACCAAACCCGAGATCTTGTCAATTTCATTGAGAGGCCAGTTGAGCAATTCATCCATTCATTTTCTACCGCTTATTCCCTTTTGGGGTCACGGGGGGCGCTGGCGCCTATCTCAGCTACAATCGGGCGGAAGGCGGGGTACACCCTGGACAAGTCGCAGGGCCAACACAGATAGACAGACAACATTCACAATCACATTCACACACTAGGGTCAATTTAGTGTTGCCAATCTACCTATTCCCAGGTGCATGTCTTTGGAGGTGGGAGGAAGCCGGATTACCCGGAGGGAACCCACGCATTCACAGGGAGAACATGCAAATTCAATCGTTTAGATTTTAGAGAGCAGTGCAAAAAGAGGCAACAAAAAAAGTTAAGAGAAGAAAAAAACAAAGAAGCAAGAAGGGAGATAAGGGAGATAAGAGAGAAAGAAAAGGGAGTGTCCGCCTTCCATCAGTGCCAGTGAGAAAGTGTTTCATGTTTTGGCCCTCAGACTCTGTAGCTCAGGGATCGGGAACCGTTTTGGCTGAGAGAGCCATGAAAGACAAATATTTTAAATGTATTTCCGTGAGAGCCATGTAATATTTTTTAACAGTGAATACAACTAAATGCATTCATTTTTAATTAATAACAACAGTTTGAGTACAATAAGTCTATTATTATTTTTAATACTATTTTTATTCTGAAGCTAACCAATAATAAATAAAATTCTTCTTATCAATAATGCGACTTCTTGAACAGGTGTGGTAGAAAATGGATGGATGAATTAAAATGCATGAACATGTTTTATATTTTGAACATTATTTTTAACACTGTGATTACCAGCAAAATTATTAATTACTTATTATGTTAAGCAATGTCAGC
The DNA here is from genome assembly GCF_033978795.1 of Nerophis ophidion. Lineage (NCBI taxonomy): Eukaryota > Metazoa > Chordata > Actinopteri > Syngnathiformes > Syngnathidae > Nerophis > Nerophis ophidion. The sequence goes on from NC_084613.1 coordinate 55,246,716, forward strand.
TAAGATGTATCTGAGAGCCAGATGCAGTCATCAAAAGAGCCACAGGTTCCCTACCCCTGCTCTAGCTCCTTCTCCTGCCACCGGAGCCCCTCGAGGGAGCCCTCCTTGCTAAGACCCCCGGTCCAATGGCACGCCTCAGCTGGTTGTTCTCCTCTTCCGAAATGAACGAGGGAGTCAAATCACCCCATTGACACACGTGAAAAAGTTGACCAATTTCCTAGTTGTTGACCATGCAACTTGTCATTAAGCCAATTTACCAGAGGGAGCGGAGACAACCTTCATTATGCTTTTTTCTTGATGCTTTGTGATTCAACCCATTTTAGTCTCACCTGTGACTCTGTTCACTTTTCCTTCCTTTTTCTTTACAGTGCAGTATTTCAGTCCCAAAACCAGCATCAACTGCTTTCCATGTTGTTATTTTTGTTCCCCCTCTTTTGTGTCTCTTTCCTTTCCCTTTATTTTGCTACTGTTTTACTGTAGTTCTTACTTGTCAAGCTCCTCTTCTACTGTCCAGTGTCAGCTGCTAGGCTGCCACTGAATCTTTATTAGTATGGGAAATGAAGCTGAAAACAAGCAAAGCAGCTGCAGCCACTCTAGAATACTACATATACACACACTCCAGAAAGTGGGAGTACATCATCGCACTGCTGCAGCGTATTTGTGTGCATTTCTTAGAGGGGAAATATGGGAATACTGATAATGTAAAGTAGCTACATTCTTAACACGTTCAGGACAAGGACTGATGGAAATAGCAGAGGGCATGGGGTTGATATCTGGCCACAGTAACGTCAGAAAGAGGATCTGTCGCTTATTATACTCTACCTGTATTTTACAGTATAACATGTTATTAGGGGCCAAATGGCAAAACATTTTATTATTACATCTTTAAATCATTACCTAAACGTATCATTAATTAATCATAATTGGAATTAAATACATATATTAAATATAAATACAGAAATGTTATCAAATGGGAATGTTTGTACGTGTGGAAAATTATATTTAATTATTTGATCAATGAGTTTTGCTTTTTCAATATTTTATTATTTCAAAACTTCATTAATCATTGATTTCATTATTTACTGTGCTAATGATTTACTAATGACACATTTAGGTAATTATTTAATTCATTTGTCTCATTTGGCTTTTGTTAGCGCTTCAGAAATCAGCTAATAAATATTAAATACATCTATATAATTAGTTAAATGTCTGACAAATTAAAATATTGCATAATAAAATCAATGATTAATTGTAATTAATGAATTGTATTCATGAGATCAACAACAACATTTATATATAAGTATACATTTGCATAAATAAATTGATGGCTAATTTAATAATACATGTATGTATTTAATTCCAATTATAATTAATTGAGAGAATTAATTAATTATTTAATGATATATTTATTTTGTCCCATTTTGCTCCAAAAACATTTTACCTTCCCAGTAATCAAATGGTTCTTTTCACAAGCCCCTTACAAACTGTCAGTGATAAAATGCACCATAAATAAAAAATCTATTTCTCTACAGACACAGTAAACTCATGGCGTGATGCTATGTGCTTCGGTATGATCTCACGTGCAAAGAACTACACTATGTGCAAAACAAATGGGCACACAATTTTATCATCACACACACAATTACAATTTCTTGTCGCAGTTTTAAAAGGAGTGGAGCTTTTAATTGTGTTGAAAGTCACAAGTTCAGTGTGCCTTTGCTTTGATGAGTAGAAAAAAACCCCCTCATAACAATGCTTGATGAACAAACGAACGCCCACATATCCTCCCACCAGACAAAAAGCCTGCAGGCAAACCCAACTTAAAAAGACTTTCTCTACCGAGCTTTGGTAATACAGATCTTCCCTACAACTCAAATAAAGATCCCGCAATTTACAAAGAGGAAAAAAAAGAACATTAGTCTATGCCAAACTTGCAGTCCAGTGATTGCAACCAAGGCCAAATTCTCTTTGAAGCCTGTGTAGCTAGTGTTCAGACACTTGAACCAAGGGGACAGACCGCTGTCCTTAAGCTGCAGGATGGTTGCCTACTTTGCTGATATGAACTTCACACATTAGCCATCTTTACTCCCACAAGCCATTGCTGGACTTTTCCAACAGTGCCACAGAGAGGCTGAGACACAAAAATGGTGTAATATATTATGAGGAGTAGCTTGTGGCTTTTAAGAGAACTCCACATAACACTCCCTGAGATAGTTCAGCAGAGATTCAAAGTTGTAAGTGACACTCCGCTGGGTAATATGAACCACTGATTGACTAGTGGGCTGTTAAGATTGTTTTAATGGTGTGGTTGTCAACAATAACTGCTTGGCCCATTTCTTTTCCGCCTCTGAGAGCACTACAGAAGACGGTGTTGAAGTTATGAGTGCTTATTCGCATCCTCTGACTCCCACAACTGAGAACACACAATGCTGTAAAAGTTACATCAAAATAAGCTATTTTTTCTAATTTTAATACATTTTTGTTAAAACATTCCAGTTGAATCTTTAGAAAAAACTGTCTGATAACCTCAATGAGCACATTGATTAGGATGGCATAGCGTAGTTGGGAAAGTGGCCGTGCGCAACCCGAGGGTTCGTGGTTCAATTCCCACCTAGTACCAACCTCGTCACGTCCATTGTGTCCTGAGCAAGACACTTAGCCCTTGCTCCTGATGGGTGCTGGTTAGCGCCTTGCATGCCAGCTCCCTCCATCAGTGTGTGAATGTGTGTGTGAATGTGGAAGTAGTGTCAAAGCGCTTTGAGTACCTTGAAGGTAGAAAAGCGCTATACAAGTACAACCCATTTACCATTAGCGATATAAGTGGTATAAAGCCCATTTGTATAATTGTATGCAACTATGGTAATCTGTGATTTCTGTTTCTTGTAACCTATGTTTTGTATGTGTGTCATTTCTTCATCTAATTAGCATAAAGGTACATCAATGTGTCACACTTTTAAGGTATGACCCAAGTACCCAAGTAAAATCAGGCAGTCCAGAAGACTTGCTACACAACACATTACTAGAAGCACTTCACAAAAAGTTTGAACAAAACACCTAAGACTAAATACAATGACTGATAACTACACAGCAAGAGAGGACCAAAGAAAATGAAACCGCAGAACTGGTTGAATTATAATGAGGCAGATACAAACAGTTACTTTCAAATGCAAAATAAAATCAAGATACAAAAGTCCATCAACCGTTTCTTGACTGACCTGGAAAACTAGCATTCAATAAGTTATTTAAAGTTGTTTATATAATAAAACAATTTTTTTTTTAATAACAAATATTTTTACATCCATCCATCCATCCATTTTCTACCGCTTATTCCCTTTTGGGGTCGCGGGGGGCGCTGGCGCCTATCTCAGCTACAATCGGGCGGAAGGCGGGGTACACCCTGGATATTTTTACATAAAAATATATTTCAAAAATGATCTTTTCAATTTAACTGTCATGTTTAAACAACAAGGAAAAATAAATCTAAAAGAGACAAGAAGGCTTTTTCTTGGGCTCTGTGCTGAACCTCTTTACATTAAAATGCACAATAAATCTGTACAGCATGAAGTAAATAAATAAACTCCAGCGAGCTGTTTGAGAAATATGGGAATGTCAATATGTGAACATAGTCTAGTGGCGACCTCTGTCAAAAGTCATGTAATAATTGGGATTTGTTTGTCTGTATGTTAGTGAAGTACTTACCCTGTATTTTTCGGACTATAAGGCGCAGTTAAAATCATTTAATTTTCTCAAAAATCGACAGTGCACCTAATAACCCGGTGGGCGTAAGGTACGGAATAATTCTGGTTCTGCTTACCGATCTTGAAGCTATTTTATCTGGTCCATGGTGTAATGATAAGTGTGACCAGTAGATGGCTGATTCGTGTGACTCCAGTAAACAAAACCAAAACTTTAAATGTTCCATTGAGAATATACAACATTAGCCACAGCGCTCAAAAATATGTTAAAATGTTTTAGTTCGACTTTGGTAAGCTATGAAGCCGCACCGCTTCATGGATTGTCGCAGCATTACGGCTACCGTAGTCAGACATACGGTGATTCAACATACGAGTATTATTATGGTGTGTGTATAAGGACTGCAAAATGGCACCTAATAAATAAAATAGGCCGTACTCTGGCTCCCACGCACACTGGGAGTCAAATATATTGTACATACAAATACACATATACTTACACAGACACTTTTATTCATACATACATACATACATAAGTACCTACGCTCCCACATACATACACAAATACAGTACATACCTACATACTCAAAGTTTGTACATCCACGCACACATTCGTGGTACAAACATACATATACACATACTGTACATATACATTCACTGTACAAACATTCATATACACATTCTGTACATATACAAGTACATATACATACATACACTCATGCACATATTCAAGTTTCATCAAACATATATTAACGTTGTAACTGGGTAACACATTGCACACTGACAAAGCTTAACCTATTTTTACTATAACAATCTACAAGATTAATATAGGTTGCCTCTCTCTCTTCCTCTCCATCTTTCAGTATTCCTTTATTATCTTGAGTTATCATTATGTATATGTATTGTTGATTATAGAGGAAAAATACTGGTATTGTTCATTATCCATAGCGCTATTTCTATTGGTATTTGTAATGCTCCAGTTGTAGTGTAAACATGCATATTGTCATTTCTGTATTATTATTTATTTCGCTAACTGCTTCTTTGCTATCACTTTTACTATCATTTGTACATATCGTATGTGCTGGTGGTGTTCTATTGTTGTTGTTGTTTTTGTTGTAATTGTTGTGTTTGCTGTTGTTGTTTTTGTCTCTCTGTCTAATCCCCCTCTTATCCCCACAACTTCCCTCTCTGTTTTCCTTTTTTTTCCTCTTTCTATCCCCTCCTGCTCCGGCCCGGCTGCACCAAATGATAATATAAATACATTTATAAAGTCAAATTCAAATAAGGCAACAAGAGAAGTATTCTACACTTCTCTTTTGTAAAGTAAGTCTGAACAGCCGATATGGGCATTTACATCAACTATATGATTTGCCTGAGAAACTGGACAGGACAAAAAAATAAAATATTATAAAATAAAAATGAATTAATAAAAATAAATAAATAAAATAGATGTGTTGAATGAAAAGTAGCAACCATGGTGGGATCCCAGACTTCTATGGTCTTTTTTTCACTGACACGCTCACGTGTCCATTTCACAATTACAAGCTCAAAGATTTGCATGCATGTCACGCGGCCAATTAATTGTTCTTTTTGATTAAAATATTTTTATTATAGTGGGGATTATAGATGAAGATTAAAATCAAATGAATTGTTCAGCCCTAGTTTTTGATAAAACAATTTAAGAAATGTCAGAAAGGGGATAAGCAACATTTTAGCTATTGGGGGTAATTAGGATCATTTCAAAGCTCAACTTCTTTGTGTCTATACTGTATGCTTGCTACTCGGCACAACCTCCACCAACAGACACAAAGACAGTGGCTGACTGACAAGAGGATTTACTTACGCCAGAGAACAAACACAATAGCTCAAAAAGGTATGCGCATATTTAAATACAATTTCAGGAAATATCAGAAATACAATTTTGTGAGTGCTCTGAATCACCATTTTTTTTTCAAACCATCCTTTACTATTGCAAGATACGGCCTGGCAGTGGTCAGATTTTCATGAGTTATTCTATGTACTGATGTTGAGGGGATGGCCCCTGCTATTTTCTTCGACTCCATGGTGGCTAATTTTGCAGTCATATTCAATAAAAAACAAAAACACTAAGACAAAGTCACCAACACATAGGATTGTTTGTTTGGTCACTCGAGACATTTGTTACACACAGTGTTTAGCTGTGGGATAACAGTTGGTGGATTTCCTTTGTCCAAAACAGAATTCAACAAAAACTGGGGCGTACAAAAACTGAGTTACATATGTACAAGTACCTTTGATTTTAAAGCACATTGTTATGTATTTTGATTTAAGTGTGAATGTTGTCTGTCTATCCATGTTGGCCCTGCGATGAGGTGGTGACTTGTCCAGGATGTACACCGCCTTCCGCCCGAATGCAGCCGAGAAAGGCTCCAGCACCCTTCGTGACCCCAAAAGGGACAAGCGGTAGAAAATGAATGGATGGGATGATGTATTAGGTGGCGACTTGTCCAGGGTGTACACCGCCTTCCGCCCGAAAGCAGCTGAGATAGGCTCCAGCACCCCTTGTGACCCCAAAAGGGACAAGCGGTAGAAAATGAATGGATGGGATGATTCATTAAGTAATATGATATCATGTTATGTAAATGTTTTGTGTCACAAAATGGGACTCTTGCAACCTTGCACTAATGCAGTGGGTTCTCGATTATTTTCTCTCATGACAAAAACATATTCACACCTCCCACCTAATTGAAATCCTATTGAAACCCTGATCAGCTAGTTATTGACTTGCTATTGCTTCAAATAAGGAGCTTATTTTACATCATTACATATGGTATTTAACATATGTAAACCTATGTTGCATATATTAAAGGTGCTAATAATAGGATCGGATAGGATAGACTTTTATTTTCTCCCATAATGGGGAAATTACGTTGCTGCAGTACAGGCATACAGTATCTGAAGTAAAATGTAATGAAAAACAAATGTAACAAATTGCCATAAGAATTTCTACAATGCAAAAACTAAATGGCAGTGTCCTATATGGCTTCAGCTATCACAAACAAAGAGGTGAAAACAACTACCACTGCAATTTAAACATGACCCCGCCGCTTGGCTTGTCAGTGTTACTGATTGCAGAGATGACAGCTGTGCAAACAAGTTACAGTAATGATAAGTAGAAGATAGAGCAATGATATCAAAGTCAGATCTAGCAGCTGGGTTGTTAGAATAATTATGAGAAGGATGGGGGGTGTCTCTCTGCCCCAAGTTGGTCTCCTGCACTCACGCTGGGACAAGAGGAGTTGCATCAGAAAAAAAAAAGGATGACATAGGAGAAGAGCAAGAAAGGAGAAGACTCAGGGTGACTGCTAATGAGAGAGACAGATGAAGCCAGCCCAGGAGATTATGCAACCACACATTCACTCTGCTGACCACAACACGGATAGAGGTCACTCGGAAGACAGGGGGAGGCAAGGGAATGGTTTGCCAAATTATATCAATCAATCTTTATAGGATTCATAGATATAAAGTAAATATATTATTGTCATTTGGATATTGCAACTATCATATTGTCAAAGTAAAAAGGATGTATGTTCAATTTGTATTGGTTTCTTTTATCTGGAACATAACACAAACTATGAAGGTATTTAGTGGTGCCGGTGAATATTCTTTGGATGTTAATGGTAAGTATGGCCCAATGAATATTGAAAGTTTTCTTTGGGAAAGTAAAACACATTCAGATTTATCCCAGCCTGTTTACCCATTAAGCTTGTACATTCCACATTTTAATTACAACCCCTTATACTCTTGTGAAATTTGACGAATGGGATGTCTTCCTAAAATTACATAGGCTCAGTCAAGTTATGCTTGTTAGTGCCACCATATAAGCCAATAACAACAACAACAAAAGACATAAAGTCAATAAACCCTGTTTCCTTGTGGCTCTGGGGACATTAATCTTATAGTTTTAGCCATTGATGAGAGAATAACTAATGATATTCAAAGGCCAAAGCTGGGAGATATTGCATTGCAGAAGCCAAATTAATGGTGTAATTGCTTTTACACCTTATTATTAACAACACAATACGAGCAAAACTACCTTCAGATTGGTGTGAGCCATATCTGTTTGCATTGTAAACACATTAAATTAAAGCAACTAAATAAATATTTATACCTCGCTAAGATGAGGGTTTTTTGCCTACATGGTTAATTTTTCTTTTACAAATGCATGACATTTAATGTTAAAAAGTGCAACGTCTGAGGCACATCTGAGTGCATTTTGGAGCAGCTGATTCTTCAGCCACACACATACACATTCTTACAAGGCTTGTAATTTCTTGAAACCCCTGCTGAAAGACTGTGCTACCTTTCTAAATTACCGTCTTTCTCCATTATTTTCCCCCCTAGATTCCAGTAGCGACCCACACCAGTTGGCAGAACGTGACTGACACACACATGCATGCACACACCTTTACTTACACTGAGTAATACGGCGTATTGTGTGTGTGTGTGCAAATGTTTATGTGTATGCGTGTGAGTGTGTGTGTGTGTGTGTGTGTGTGTGTGTGTGTGTGTGTGCGTGTGTGTGTGTGTGTGTGTGTGTGAAAGGAAGAGGGGTTATAGCCCAGTCCAGAAGGCCTGTGAAATATGCAGAGCAGCGTCATGCATAATACATTAACACAGCAGGAGAAAAGAACTTGTGAGCCAAGTGGATTTCCACTTTTTCATCTCCCTCCTTCGCCATTTCCTTTTGCTGTTGCACTGACAGGTTTTCTTATTGCTAACATATGTTTTAGATATCTTTCGGGGTCATTAGCAGGTCAGATAATATGATGGGGGAAACACATGAGGGCTAAGGTGTTGAACACCTATTGGTCCTGCTGGTGTGTATTTGGGATCTGCATCAGTCCCAAAATTTGGAATCAAACTATGGAGGCATTGTGGAGAGAGTTGTAGCCTTCCTATTTTTGCCAAACGAACTGTTTGGAACATGCACAATTGGGGACACCACAAACTGGGAAAACTGTCAGCGGATTATCCATGCATGGTATAAAACCTGTATGAATGTATGTGCCTTGCGCATCCACCATTGTAGCCCACACTGTAGTCAATAAGCTACTTATTTTTCTCTATCCTCTTGTTGTGGGGCAGACTGGCTCCTACATGCACATGCATCCTCCGCTGTTGCCATTTCTAATACAAAGTAGCGTACCGTTTTAATTCATATTGGTCAGTAGATTCGCTATAGCGAAAACTACAACATAGATGACGGAAAGAAGACACAGTCGAAGTGAAGCTGCGTGAATGAGACCGCCCACAGAACAGCGCACCCTGAAGAGAAGGTCAGAGAGCCGCTCCAAAACTGTCTATAAAACATAATCTATCCAAACTTTTGACTGAAGAACCACCATTACATGTTATGTAGACCACAAGGAAGTGCTTTAAATGTAGAAAAATAAATCACAATATGATCCCTCACAATACGATCCCTTTAAAATAAAATACCCAGGGTATCGAGAATAAATCGATGGAATAAATTATTTAGATTTGAAAAAAGCTTGGACTACTACTCTGTTGTTTTTATTAATCCTTTATTGATTGTAACTAATAAAAATTTATGAAATCCGGATCGTATGGACCACCTGGAACTTTACACGGACATAGTTTCCGCACGGCCGCTGTAAAAGAGTGCATGTGAGAGCATGGCTGAAATACCCAGCAGTATGTTTCTCCTCCAAACATACTGCTGGGTATTGTGGCCGAACAGCCCAATTTTTGTTTCATCGGACATCACATGGACAAAGATAAGACCTTCTCGAGGAAAGTTCTGTGGTCAGATGAAACAAAAAATGAGCTGTTTGGCCACAATACCCAGCAATATGTTTGGAGGAGAAAAGGTGAGGCCTTTAATTCCAGGAACACTACACCTACTGTCAAGCGTGGTGGTGGTGGTATTATCCTCTGGGCAAGTTTTGCTGCCAATAGAACTGGTGCTTTACAGAATCAAATCATCAGCCAGGAGTTTGGGACTTGGGCGCAGTTGGGTGTTCCAACAGGACAATGACCCCAAACACACGTCTAAAGTGGGAAAGGAATGGTTAAATCAGGATAGAATTAAGATTTTAGAATGGCCATCCTAAAGTCCTGACTTAAACCCGATTGAGAACATGTGGACAATGCTGAAGAAACAAGTCCATGTCAGAAAACCAACAAATTTAGCTGAACTGCTCCAATTTTGTCAGGAGGAATGGTCAAAAATTCAACCAGAAACTTGCCAGAAGTGCCTTATTGCAGTGAAACTTGCCAAGGGACATGTAACCAAATATTAACTTTTCTGTATGTATACTTTGGGCCAAGCAGATTTGGTCACATTTTCAGTAGACTCATAAAAAAAATTCATAAAAGAACCAAACTTTATGAATGTTGTTTGTGACCAACAAGAATGTGCTCCAATCACTCTATCACAAAAAAATAGGAGTTGTAGGAATTATTGTAAATTCAAGACAGCCATGACATGATGTTCTTTATAAGTGTATGCAGGCTTTTTACCACAACTGTAACTCGCAAGCTTGAATATTCCCTCTTCTCTTCTGCGACTCTCTCGTCATCATTTGGGATGTTTGTTGTGATTTCCCTTCCTGGTTCCATGACCCGCCTGATCTCAAACAATCGTGACTCATCATAGTAAACAACCAACCAATCATGGATATTCGTATACATGCAATCATGTCTTGGAAGGAGGAAGAGAAGGACTGGTTTAGTAGCCCATGGAGTGTTGCTAGGGAGTGGGAAGCGGGGAACACAACAAATAAGTGGTGTTTGGTCATTTTAAATTGAAATAAATTATATCGATATTACAATATTTTCTTAATCCATATATATATATATATATATATATATATATATATATATATATATATATATATATATATATATATATATATATATATATATATATATATATATATATATATATATATATATGTATATATATATAAATATGTATGTATAAATATATATATATATATATATATGTATAAATATGTATATATAAATATATATATATATATATATATATATATATATATATATATATATATATATATATTAGGGGTGGGCAAATTAATGCGTTAATTACGAGTTAACTCATCAATCTATTAACGTCGACAATTATTTTATCACACATTTGCGTATGTTGTTTACATGCTTTTATTTTGTTAACGCCTTTTCTTAACAAGATGGCGTCGCCCGAATGGGCTTTGGCGTTGAGGGGCTCTTGGTAAAGATGGAACATTTGGCAAAAATACCGGACAATTCTGCAAATTTCATGGCTGGCTTACAGCGTGGTCACTCCGGGATCACTTACGACGGCCAGACAATTCTGAATGTGGATAGATCGGGCCGTTTTGGACTGAATGACGCGTGCTTGCTAGACCAGCTAGCTAGCATGGGAATACTTTGCCGGCTACATCTAGCGGCCTGTGAAGCAGCGAAGTATATGTGTTGTCTGTCTATATATGAATAATGCAGACGAGTGTTGGCTGAGTTCTTAACGTTTCTTTCAGAGCGTGCATATCACAAAATACAAGATGCCGTCATGGCGACACAACCTATACCGGGCTACCGCGCATGCTCGTCACTCCTGTTGCATGCTGGGTAGGGTAGTTCTTTTTTTCCCTGGCTCATAACATCACAATATAGTACCATGTATATGATGCGTTCAATTTATCAAAGCACCAAGCAAACAATCGGAAAATTCCCATCATATCAATTCCTAGATATGGTCATTATTATTTTAAGTGCACTACGCAGAATAAACACAACATTATTAATATTGCTACTACGGATAATTTGATCAAAAATTCCCTAAAACAGCCCACTACCTATAATATAGGTTTTTTAAACATAAGATCCCTGATAAAAAAAATGTTTCTGCTGTTACCTCAGAAATTGCCTGTTCAGATGTTATGATTGTGGCTCAGAGATTTGTATGTAGATTATATTTATTTTCCATAACAAACAGGATAACTTAAATACCCTGGCAGTGGCAATAAGCTTAAATGTTTGTATTTACATTTTTTGAGTTGATTTTCATAAAATATGCTATTTAACTGCTACTGTTTAACAAGGACTGATTTGAATTGTGTTTGCACAACAAATGTTTTGGCGCGTTTGTTCATGTGGGAGAATATTCCAATAAAGGTGCACTAAACACTTCTTTTGAATTCATTATTGGGCTTTGCGTATACAATGTAGTTAATCGCGATTAATCAGAGAAATAGTGCGATTAACTTCGATTAAAATTTTTAATTGTTGCCCAGCCCTAATATATATACATACACATATATATGCATATATATATGCGTATATATATACTGTATATATGCATGCATATATACTGCATATGCATGTATATAGACTAATATATTGACATGTATAATACACAGAGTTGTACTATCATGAGTGTGTTCTAACAATTAGCTGACAATTTTTTAAAATTGGCATATATATTGGCATTGATATCCAAGACAATTCATCCATCAACTCCGGATGTTAACACGAGTTATGAACAAAAAGTACAATATGGAGTAACTTACAATAAGCTGTTGGAGACCAACAAAGGACTGTTCCACAGAGCTGGCAGTGAGAACTTGGCGCTTCATGGCCGCCTGTTCCCCCAAAAATCGAAGCATTAGATCTTTTACAGCGTCCCCCTGAGTCAAAACAGAAAAAGTATATTGTTACCTCTTTGTACATGGATTTTTGTTTTCAAAAAGAAAAAAACTTCCAAAGGTGCGTTTGAGTCAATTTTAATGAAAGTATGTTGATGTAAATATGTATGTTGATGCAGTCCGGAGCCCTCATTTATTAAAGTGTGCGTGAAATAGATTCCACGAAATGTACATACGAAAAAAAAAATATATATATATATACACAGATATATTCCGATCTATAAAACCATGCTGCACACACTTCCACACACTCTTTTTCTTATAAATCATAGATGCAGTGAATAATGTGCAGAAAAGTTCCACCCCAGTGTTCTCCCAGAAGTATCCTTATATGGTCATGTTAAATAGCTCATGAATATGGCGATGATTTAAGTGATCACACTTTGGACTTTCAATGAAGGAAGACAGACATCAAGTCCAAATAGAAGGCAATATTTTCAGATTAGCAAGTGAGGAAGCACCATAACATGATTATTTTTGGAGGGTTAAGATGCCATATTTAATAAAACATGGAATGGCAATATATGACAAATCATAGCCTCAAGTCAAGTGATGCAAATCAGACATTTTGTTGCATGGCACAAGTAGTCACCACGACCAATACTAGCACGCATACAGTATGATTTTAATATATTATCTTACAAAAATATTTGAGTGGCACTCATAGTAGTGATTACATAGTGGTTGTGTACATGCAGTGTGAAATCCAAACATTTGCAGTCCAACTCCCAAAATCTACATGTATTGAAAAAAAGATACACCTAAAAATTTGTTTATCTAAATTAATTGTGTGCTGCAATCCATATTTGTTGGTCTTTAGCCCTTAAAAAACATATTTTACTGTGTGGTCACACAGGCTAAAATACGCACCTATTTATACAGTATTATGCCATTTAATCAAAAATGAGTACAAAAACAATACTTAATTGACCAACCACCATATTATAAGTGCATGTCCAGTACAACTACATTAGTACAGCTCCATAATTAGATGTTTGGGCTATATCAAATATTTCCACAATTGTAGAAATGCCTATACATCGTGAAATATGTGTTGCTATGTATGTCATAGTGTTTTTGCTTGGACTTTGTGGGTTTTACCTGCAGGTTGTCGAACTTGAGACCAGGCATGGTGTGTCTGTTGCTCTCTCCATATGCTGGACCATACTGCTGGGTGGCCACAGAGATCAATGACTTCCTGGTCTCCTCAGATGGCAACCATGCATCATGGCGTCTATCCACCTCACTCAGGCTTATCGCTTTTGCAAATGCATCGTCACTTCCTGAGAACACAGCCTGGAGCTGATTGAAGGGCTGTGACTGAGATGTCGGAGATGGTGGCAGGGGTTGACTCAGAGCTGGGGCTGTTTGGGCAAAAGGAGGTTGATGCTTTTCTGTGAATTCAGTAGGTACGGACACTTGAGCTGAATTGGCAGTGGGAACACTAAGAGTGGAGAAGGACGGGGAAGAGAGCTGGTGCTCAGGAGTGGTGGCTATGGGTGTTTTCGGCGTTTTTGGGCGTGGAAGAATCTCTGCATTGGGGTTAGATACTGAAATGAAGGAGGAGGGGGCCATGAAGGAATCAAAAAAGTCAGAGGCTGGATTAGTCTGTCCGTTGTCAGTAAAAAACTTGCTGAGGCTGGGGCTGGGTTGGCATACAAGCGGAGTAGTCAACTTGCTGGGTGTCACTGCCTCATCAGTTCCCCCGCCGCTCCCCAAACTGAAGCTTGGAGACTTGATCAGGGTGGGCTGGAAGCCATCTGGTATTAATGAATGTGGGTGTTTACCCTGGCTAAATATGGTGCACACTGGCACCGGTTCCTCTTTGAGATGTGTGCCCTTTTCTAAAGTTGGTTCCTCACATTTAAGACTTGATGCACTCAGACTGTCAGGGTGAGAGGACATACATGGTGTGAAATGTTCTTGGATGTTTGTCTCTTGCATCCCTTTAAACTCAGAATCTTCATTCTGCTGCACAGTTGAAACTTCAATCTCAGTTGTAATGGTCAAACACTTGGCTTGTTCATCAATGTCACATTTTATATTTCCTTCATTTTCCTCAGTCGGGTCCCCATCCAGAAATGAGTCAATAGGAGCGACATCCTCCTCCTCGCTGTTATTTGGCGAATCAGAGATCATGACACTCTCCATCATCTGGTCATTGAGCTTGTCCATCAGGCTTTCTAAGGGCGAAGCACAGCTGTCGGCCTGGGGTGTTGCAAACTCTCCACCTAGGTCGATGCTCTCTCCCTGTGCCAGAAGGTAATCTTTGGCAGGTACCTGGCTCGATGGCTCTGGAGATGGAGCCTCTCGGATGACATCCTCCACTGTAATGTCCAATGTGACTGGCCGCTGAGCTGGAGCCTCTTCACTATCCATTGTTTGTTCCTCGCCGATTACACACTATTTAACAGAATATCCCTCTGTAAAATGGAATTAAATAGCATTAGTACTCCGGCTTCCTCCCACATCCAAAGACATGCACCTGAGGATTGGTTGATTGGCATCACTAAATTGGCCCTAGTGTGTGAATGTGAGTGTGAATGTTGTCTGTCTATCTGTGTTGGCCCTGTGATGAGATGGCGACTTGTCCAGGGTGGACCCCGCCTTCTGCCGAATGCAGCTGAGATAGGCTCCAGCGACCCCCCACGACCCCGAAAGGGACAAGCGGTAAAAAAATGGATGGATGGATGGATGGATAGTACACAAAAGCTGTAGAGCAGGGGTCACCAACCTTTTTGAAACCAAGAGCTACTTCTTGGGTACTGATTAATGCGAAGGGCTACCAGTTTGATACACACTTAAATAACTGCCAGAAATAGCGAATTTGCTCAATTTACCTTTAGTAAATAAATCTATATATATATAAAAAAAATGGGTATTTCTGTCTGTCATTCCGTCGCACATTTTTTTTCCTTTTACGGAAGGTTTTTTGTAGAGAATAAAAGATGACAAAAACACTAAATTGAACAGTTTAAAAGAGGAGAAAACACAAAAAAAAAGAAATTTTAATTTTCAAACATAGTTTATCTTCAATTTCGACTCTTTAAAATTCAAAATTCAACCGAAAAAAATTAAGACAAAAACTAGCTGATTCGAATCTTTTTGAAAAAATTAGAAAAATAATTTATGGAACATCATTAGTAATTTTTCCTGATTTAGATTAATTTTAGAATTTTGATGACATGTTTTAAGTAGGTTAGAAGCCAATCTGCACTTTGTTATAATGTATAACAAATTGGACCGACATATATTTCTAACAAAGACAAATCATTATTTCTTCTAGATTTTCCAGAACAAAAATTTTAAAAGAAATTCAAAAGACTTTGAAATAAGATTTAAATTTCATTCTACAGATTTTTTAGATTTGCCAGAATAATGTTTTTGAATTTTAATCATAATAAGTGAAGAAATATTTCACAAATATTCTTTGTCGGAAAAAAAGAAGCTAAAATGAAGAATTAAATTAAAATGTATTTATTATTCTTTACAACAAAAAAATAAATGTACTTGAACATTGATTAAAATGTTCAGGAAAGAAGAAGAATGAATTTAAAAGGTAAAAAGGTATATGTGTTTAAAAATCCTAAAATATTTTTTAAGGTTGTATTTTTTTCTGTAAAATTGTATTTCTGAAAGTTATAACAAGCAAAGTAAAAAAAATAAATGAATTTATTTAAACACGTGGAGACCAAGTCTTTAAAATGTTTTCTTGGATTTTCAAATTCAATTCAATTTAAGTTTTGTCCCTCTTAGAATTAAAAATGTCGAGCAAAGCGAGACCAGCTTCCTAGTAAATAAATACAATTTAAAAAATAGAGGCAGCTCACTGGTAAGTGCAGCTATTTGAGCTATTTTTAGAACAGGCCAGCGGGCTACTCATCTGGTCCTTACGGGCTACCTGGTGCCCGCGGGCACCGCGTTGGTGACCCCTGCGGTAGAGTATGGGCTACCACATTCCACGTAGCACCGCACTGTATCAATATGCATCATTAAACATACTGTAAGTATGCTACCAAAACAACGTCAAAATATGTTGCCTATGTAAATATTGTGGTATTTATACATTAATCTATCAACAGGAAAATAATGTGTTATGATTAGCTAGTTTGCTATTTGCTAACGTTGGCATTTCCAACTAGAACGCAGCTGTTCGGGCAAGCGACAATTGCATGCTTAAAATAAGCTTCGCAGAATAATAAATGCATTGAATATTTTTAAATCATTCACACAGCTTTGAAGGAAAATAATGGCAAACAAATACAACTCCCTACCTCCTCACAGAAGCCTGACAGATACAACACTAATGCGCACGCGCAGGTTCCCCACAAACAGGTTACCCGGAAGTTAGAAGTATGGCATGTCGGAGGTACCAATATAATACTGCCGACAGATTTGGTATTCCTGGTTAAATTTACGTCTGCTTTTAAGCGCAGCTAACGTGGAATATGCACAGTTACGCATCCTCTTTGCAGACCTTAGCCGTACAAATATTCAATCGCGGAAGTGGTGGATGTATACTAGCTGCAATATAGTGTGTTTTGTGGTTCTCAGGGTTTTTACAAACTTAACACATTTAGGTGATCGTTTAAAATGGAAGACGACGCGCCTGTAATTTATGGTCTTGAATTTCAGGTATGTATGTCTTCTGAATGGTACAGGAGGTCCTTCTCACCATCAGCTCCCTGACTTTTAAGATACACACATACACATAGTATAGACCAGTGTTTTTCAACCACCGTGCCGCGGCACACTAGTGTACCGTGAGATACAGTCTGCTGTGCCGTGGGAGATTATCTAAATCCGTGGTTCTTAACCTCGTTGGAGGTACCGAACCCCACCAGTTTCATATGTGCATTCAACGAACCATTCTTTAGTGAAAAATATATACATATTTTTTTTCAAATTCAAGACAAAATTATATGTTTTTCTTATTGGTGCACAAAATGAACCGTGCACGAACATCACATTGTTCAAAGAACAACACCAACACAGTGCATGAACTCACAACAAATTACACACTTGCAAATCAGATGGACAATTGGACGGAACATTGTTTGGTGGCATCCATATTACGCGGTTAGGGACAAGTTTTTATCCAAATGATGAGTTGGGTGTGTCTTGACCTCTGCGGTGGAGGCTCTGCCGAACTCCTGAGGCCGACTCACCGAACCCCTAGGATTCGATCGAACCCAGGTTAAGAACCACTGATCTAAATTCACCTATTTGGGTTAAAAATATTTTTTGCAAACCATTAATTATAGTCTGCAAATGATGTGTTGTTGTTGAGTGTCGGTGCGGTCTAGAGCGAGGCAGAGTAACCGTGTAATCCTCTTCCATATCAGTAGGTGGCAGCCGGTAGCTAATTGCTTTGTAGATATCGAAAACAGCGGGAGGGATGGTGCAGGTAAAAATACGTCTAATGCTTAAACCAAAAATAAACAAAAGGTAAGTGCCCCTAAGAAAAAACATTGACGCTTAGGGAAGGCTATCTACAACGAAACTAAAACTGAACTGGCTACAAAGTAAACAAAAACAGAATGCTGGACGACAGCAAAGACTTACTGCGGAGCAAAGACGGCGTCCACAATGTACATCCAAACATGACATGACAATCAACAATGTCCCCACAATGTAGGATAAAAACAACTTTAATATTCTTGATTGCTAAAACAAAGTAGATGCAGGAAATATCGCTCAAAGGAAGACATCGAAAAGGCCACAGGAAAATATCCAAAAAGAGGAAAAGCCACCAAAATAGGAGCGCAAGACAAGAACTAAAACACTACACACAGGATAACAGCAAAAAATTCACATGGCGTGATGTGACAGGTCGAGACAGTACATCTACTTAGAGACAAAGGCTATAGTAATGCATGCTTGGTTATGATTTAAAGTCATATCCAACCATTGCGACAACGACTTTTTATTATCAACTGAGTTTTGTTTTTTTAGTGATTTCTGCTGGTTGTGTGCCTCCAGATTTTTTCAACACAGAAAATTTGCCTTGGCTCATAAAAGGTTGAAAAACAGTGCTATAGACTACAGTGTAGTATTTTGACATGGGTACCGTGTGCAAGGTTGTGCACTGATGTTTATTAAGTTGAGTGTTGTACATTTAAACCGTTGTTTACCGAGAGTAAGACGGAGTATAATTCATTCTATCTCTCCCACCTCTTCTACACATCACAACCACTACTAAAATGTATGTAACTATTTGTTTAACAATTGGAGGAAGCAGTCTTTATTGTATTTTTTATTACACATGTTTTAGTCTCTGCAGTACGGTGGAGGAGGGGTTAGTGCATGTGCCTCACAATACGAAGGTCCTGAGTAGTCCTGGGTTCAAACCCGGGCTTGGGATCTTTCTGTGTGGAGCTTGCATGTCCTCCTTGTGACTGTGTGGGTTCCCTCCGGGTACTCCGGCTTCCTCCCACCTCGAAAGACATGCACCTGGGGATAGGTTGATTGGCAACACTAAATGGGGAGCAGTGTGTGAAAGTGAGTGTGGATGTTGTCTGTCTATCTGTGTTGGCCCTGTGATGAGGTAGTGACTTGTCCAGGGTGTACCGCGCCTTCCACCCGAATGCAGCTGAGATAAGCTCCAGCAACCCCGAAAGGGACAGGTGGCTGGGCGATATGGCCTTTTATTAATATCTTCATATTTTTGTGCCATGTCACGATACACGATATATATTGCAATATTTTGCCTTAGCCTTGAATGAACACTTGATGCATATAATCGCACCAGTAAAATTATTCTGTGTCTACATTGAAGCATTCTTGTTCATACTGCATTTTAAACTTTCATGCAGAGAGGGTAATCACAACTAAGTCAATTTAGCAAAATTGTATTTATTAAACAGTTATTAAGCAATGGCACAAACATTCATGTCATTTCCAAAACAGAGAGTGCAAGATTGTCAGAGACATTTTAAAACGAGCTATTAGTGCACTTTTGTGCATGATGTCACTAAGATGACACATCAAAACAACACCAAATTAAAGTGCACTTTTTGTACAGAACGCCACTACAATAGTTTATAAAAAATAAAGTGCACTTTTGTGCATGATGTTACGCAAGGTATTTCATAAACTGTCAAATAGAAATCAGCTCAAAAAATCAAGTAGTGTATTTCCTTCGTTCTGTTGTAGGTTCCTGCGGACGTTATGTCCTTCTGTTGTTGATTTTTTTTTCACATGGTGATGATCTGGAAATTGTTGGTGTGGCACCGAACGGAGATGATGACATGCGGAGTGTCAAGCACTCTTCATTCTCTAGCGGGTGACTTTTCAAATGGTGCTACAAATTAGCAGTAATGCTACTTTTTGTAGCAACGCTTTTGCTGCATTATTGTCCAACATACAGTATTTCCGCTTGAAGCCAAACCACCGCCAGAGGACGAACCCCATGCTGTTTTTCTTGGGAATGAATTCTTCCTCCATTTGTTACCAGAGTTGCACCTTGTATCTCTCGTATCACCACTCGCAACGCACCGTTAGCACCACAGCTAATGTTACCCATGTAGCTACCTCTCTGCTCGGGGAGGGTGCGAGATGTTGCACGTGTGTAAGAAGGTGCGCTTGTTTTAAGTCTCTGTGAGAAAGACAGACAAGAAAGAGTGGGAAAACCAACTGTGTGAGAACGTATACTGAAGTATCACGATATAGTAATTTTCTATATCGGACAGAGACAAACCCGCGATATATCGAGTATATTCGACATATATCACCCAGCCCTAGATGGATGAATGGATATTTTAGTCTTATTTTACTGTTTACTGTACTATCTGTTGCAGTTTTATTTTATTGTTTGCACTGTACTGTCTGTAAGTTTGGCTGCTCTATCTACATTATATTGCCAAAAGTATTTGGCCACCCATCCAAATGATCAGAATCAGGTGTCCTAATCACTTAGCGCGGCCACAGGTGTATAAAATCAAGCACATATGCATAGAGACTGTTTCTACAAACATCTGTGAAAGAACGGGCCGCTCTCAGGAGCTCAGTGATTTTCTGCGTGGCTCTGTCATAGGATGCCAACTGTGCAACAAATCCGGTTGTGACATTTCCTCGCTCCTAAATATTCCAAAGTCAACTGTCTGCTTTATTATACAAGCCCCGTTTCCATATGAGTTGGAAAATTGTGTTAGATGTAAATATAAATGGAATACAATGATTTGCAAATCCTTTTCAACCCATATTCAATTGAATTCACTACAAATACCAGATATTTGATGTTCAAACTCATAAACTTTATTTTTTTTTGCAAATAATAATTAACTTAGCATTTAATGGCTGCAACACGTGCCAAAGTAGTTGGGAAAGGGCATGTTCACTACTGTGTTACATCACCTTTTCTTTTAACAACACCCAATAAACGTTTGGGAACTGAGGAAACTAATTGTTTAAGCTTTGAAGATGGAATTCTTTCCCATTCTTGTTTTATGTAGAACTTCAGTTGTTCAACAGTCCGGAGTCTCCGCTGTCGTATTTTCCATTTCATAATGCGCCACACATTTTCGATGGTAGACAGGTCTGGACTGCAGGCGGGCCAGGAAAGTACCTGCACTCTTTTACTACGAAGCCACGCTGTTGTAACTTGTGGCTTGGCATTGTCTTGCTGAAATAAGCAGGGGCGTACATGATAACGTTGCTTTGATGACAACATATGTTGCTCCAAAACATGTATGGACCTTCAGCATTAATGGTGCCTTCACAGATGTGTAAGTTACCCATGCCTTGGGCACTAATACACCCTCATACGATCACAGATGCTGGCTTTTGAACTTCGCGCCTACAACAATCCAAATGGTTATTTTACTCTTTGTTCTGGAGGACACCACGTCCTCTGTTTTGAAATAAAATTTGAAATGTGGACTCGTCAGACCACAGAACACTTTTCCACTTTGCATCAGTCCATCTCAGATGAGCTCGGGCCCAACAAAGCCGCCGGCGTTTCAGGGTCTGGTTGATAAATGGGTTTGGCTTTGCATAGTAGAGTTTTAACTTGCACTTACAGATGTAGCGACCAGCTGTAGTTACTGACACTGGTTTTATGAAGTGTTCCTGAGCCCATGTGGTGATATCCTTATCACACTGATGTCGGTTTTTGATGCAGTGCCGCCTGAGGGATCAAAGGTCCGTAATATCATCGCTTACGTGCAGTGATTTCTCCAGTTTCTCTGAACCTTTTGATGATTTTACGGACCGTAGATGGTAAAATCCCTAAATTCTTTGCAATAGCTCGTTGAGAAATGTTGTCCTAAAACTGTTCGACAATTTGCTTACAAAGTGGTGACCCTCGCCCCATCCTTGTTTGTGAATTACTCAGCATTTCATGGAAGCTGCTTTTATAAACATTCATGGCACCCAACTGTTCCCAATTAGCCTGCACACCTGTGGGATGTTACATATAACTGTTTGATGAGCTTTTCTCAACTTTATCAGTATTTATTGCCACCTTTCCCAACTCTTTTGTCACGTATTGCTGGCATCAAATTCTAAAGGTAATGATTATTTGCAAAAAAAAAAGTGTTTATCAGTTTGAACATCAACTATGTTGTCTTTGTAGCATATTCAACTGAATATGGGTTGAAAATGATTTGCAAATCATTGTATTCCGTTTATATTTACATCTAACACAATTTCCCAACTCATATGGAAACGGGGTTTGTAAGAAAATGGAAGAGTTTGGGAACAACAGCAACTCAGCCACAAACTGGTAGGCCACGTGAGCTGACAGAAAGGGGTCAGCGGATTCCGAAGCGCATAGTGCAAAGAGGTCACCGACTTTCTGCAGTCAGTTGCTACAGAGCTCCAAACTTCATGTGACCTTCCAATTAGCCCACGTACAGCACGCAGAAAGATTCATGTAATGGGTTTCCATGGCAGGGCAGCTGCATCCAAGCCATAGATCACCAAGTCCAATGCAAAGCGTCGGATGCAGTGGTGTAAAGCATGTCGCCACTGGACTCTAGAGCAATGGAGACGTGTTCTCTGGAGTGATGAATCACGCTTTTTCATCTGGCTATCTGATGGGCGAGTCTGGGCTTGGAGGTTGCCAGGAGAACGGTACACTTCGGACTGCATTTTGCCGATTGTGAAATTTGGTGGAGGAGGAATTATGGTGATGGGTTGTTTTTCAGGAGTTGGGCTTGGCCCCTTAGTTCCAGTGAAAGGAACGTTGAATGTTCCAGCATACCAAAACATTTTGGACAATGCCATGCTCCCAACGTTGTGGGAACAATTTGGAGTGGCCCCCTGCCTCTTCCAACATGACTATGCACCAGTGGACGCAGCAAAGTCCATAAAAACATGGATGACAGAGTCTGATGTGGATGAACTTGACTGGCCTGCACAGAGTCCTGACTTGATTTCGGTAGAACACCTTTGGGATGAATTACAGCGGAGACTGAGAGCCAGGCCGTCTTGACCAACATCAGTGTGTGACCTCATCAATGTGCCTTTGGAAGAATGGTCAAAAATTCCTTAAAACACACTCTGCAACCTTGTGGACAGCTTTCCCAGAAGAGTTGAAGCTGTAATAGCTGCAAAAGGTGGACCGACATCATATTGAACCCTCTGGGTTAGGAATGGGATGGCACTTCAAGTTCATATGTGAGTCAAGGCAGGTGGCCAAATACTTTTGGAAATATGATGGATCTATCTATCTATCTATCTATCTATCTATGTATCTATCTATCTATCTATCTATCTATGTATCTATCTATCTATCTATCTATGTATCTATCTATCTATCTATCTATCTATCTATCTATCTATCTATCTATGTATCTATCTCTCTATCTATCTATCTATGTATCTATCTATCTATCTATCTATGTATCTATCTATCTATCTATCTATCTATCCATCCATCCATCCATCCATCCATCCATCCATCCATCCATCCATCCATCCATCCATCCATCCATCCATCCATCCATCCATCCATCCATCCATCCATCCATCCATCCATCCATCCATCCATCCATCCATCCATCCATCCATCCATCCATCCATCCATCCATCCATGGGTTATATTCTGTTATGCTCCCTATTAAATTATGATCCATTATTTGGCATTTCACGTGTTGTATTCTATTTGCTGTCTCGTTGTTGGCACCCTGTTGATGCATGTTGCAATTGAAAATCATACAGTCAATATCCTCTTTTGTGTCGATTTTGCAGGCAAGGGCATTAACTGCCCAAACAGCTGAAACTGATGCCATTCGTTTCCTTGTGGGCACACAGTCTCTGAAGTTTGACAACCAGGTAAGAGCACAGCAAAAGTTTCAACAAATGTTGCAACTTTCAATTCATTTTACATTTTAATGTACAGTGGGGCAAAAAAGTATTTAGTCAGCCAGCGATTGTGCAAGTTGTCCCACTTAAAATGATGACAGAGGTCTGTATTTTTTTTATCATAGGTACAGTTCAACTGTGGAAGACAGAATGTGGAAAAAAAATCCAGGAATTCACATTGTAGAAATTTAAAACAATTTATTGTGGAAAATAAGTATTTGGTCAACCATTCAAAGCTCTCACTGATGGAAGGAGGTTTTGGCTCAAAATCTCACGTTACATGGCCCCATTCATTCTTTCCTTAACACTGATCAATCGTCCTGTCCCCTCAGCAGAAAAACAGCCCCAAAGCATGATGTTTCCACCCCCATGCTTCACAGTAGGTATGGTATTTTTGGGATGCAACTCAGTATTCTTCTTCCTCCAAACACGACGAGTTGAGTTAATACCAAAACGTTCTATTTTGGTTTCATCTGACCACATGACATTCTCCCAATCCTCTTCTGTATCATCCATGTGCTCTCTGGAAAAACTTCAGACGGGCCTGGACACGCACTGGTTTAAGCAGGGGGACACGTCTGGCACTGCAGGATTTGATTCCCTGTCGGCGTAGTGTGTTACTGATGGTAACCTTTGTTACTTTGGTCCCAGCTCTCTGCAGGTCATTCACCAGGTCCCCCTGTGTGGTTCTGGGATTTTTGCTCACCGTTCTCATGATCATTTTGACCCCACGGGATGAGATCTTGCGTGAAGCCCCAGACCGACGGAGATTATCAGTGGTCTTGTATGTCTTCCATTTTCTGATAATTGCTTCCACAGTAGATTTTTTCACACCAAGCTGCTTGCCTATTGTAGATTCACTCTTCCCAGTCTGGTGCAGGTCTACAATTATTTTCCTGGTGTCCTTCGACAGCTCTTAGGTCTTGGCCATAGTGGAGTTTGGAGTCCGACTGTTTGAGGCTGTGGACAGGTGTGTTTTATACAGATAACGAGTTCAAACAAGTGCCATTAATACAGGTAACGAGTGGAGGACAGAAGAGCTTCTTAAAGAAGAAGTTACAGGTCCGTGAGAGCCTGAGACCTTCCTTGTTTGAAGTGACCAAATACTTATTTTCCACCATAATTTACAAATAATTTTTTTTAAATTCCTACAATGTGAATTCCTGGATTTTTACATTCTGTCTCTCACAGCTGAAGTGTACCTATAATGAAAATTACAGACCTCTGTCATTATTTTAAGTGTGAGAACTTGCACAATTGGTGGCTGACTAAATACTTTGTTGCCCCACTTTATGTACATCAAGTGTTTGGCATTTTAAAAGATATGCATATTAAGTTCCATCCATTTTTTTTCACCGCTTGTCCCTTTCAAGGTCACGAGGGGTGCTGGAGCCCATCTCAGCTGTAATTTTTTTATTGTAAGATACATATCAATTAACAATACATCCACACTTGAGGTTGTGTGAAACCATGGTGGTTCATGCCGAGAGGTGTTTCTTTTTGCCCTTTATGTACCTATATAATTTCCAAACCCCTTTTCCATATGAATTGGGAAATTGAGGTAGAGGTACATAAAAAAAAAATACAATGATTTGCAAATCCTTTTCAACCCATATTCAATTGAATGCACTACAAATACAAGATATTTGATGTAACAAACTCATAAACTTTATTTTTGTTTTGCAAATAATAATTAACTTTGAATTTCATGGCTGCAACACGTGCCAAAGTAGTTGGGAAAGGGCATGTTCACCACTGTGTTACATCACGTTTTCTTTTAACAACACTCAATAAACATTTGGGAACTGAGGAAACTAATTGTTGAAGCTTTGAAAGTGGAATTCTTTCCCATTCTTGTTTTATGTAGAGCTTCAGTCGTTCAACAGTCGTATTTTACGCTTCACAATGCGCCACACATTTTCGATGGGAGACAGGTCTGGACTGCAGGCGGGCCAGGAAAGTACCCACACTCTTTTTTTTACGAAGCCACGCTGTTGTAACACTTGCTGAATGTGGCTTGGCATTGTCTTGCTGAAATAAGCAGGGGCGTCCATGAAAAAGACAGCGCTTAGATGGCAGCATATGTTGTTCCAAAACCTGTATGTACCTTTCAGCATTAATGGTGCCTTCACAGATGTGTAAATTACCCATGCCTTGGGCACTAATGCACCCCCATACCCTCACAGATGCTGGCTTTTCTTCTTTGCGTCGATAACAGTCTGGATGGTCGCTTCCCCTTTGGTCCGGATGACACGGTGTCGAATATTTCCAAAAACAATTTGAAATGTGGACTCGTCGGACCACAGAACACTTTTCCACTTTACATCAGTCCATCTTAAATAATCTCGGGCCCAGAGAAGCCGTCGGCGTTTCTGGATGTTGTTGATAAATGGCTTTCGCTTTGCATAGTAGAGATTTACCTTGCACTTACAGATGTAGCGACCAACTGTATTTAGTGACAGTGGTTTTCTGAAGTGTTCCTAAACCCATGTGGTGATATCATTTAGAGATTGATGTCGGTTTTTGATAACGTGCCGTCTGAGGGATCGAAGGTCACAGTCATTCAATGCTGGTTTCTGGCCATGCCGCTTACGTGGAGTGATTTGTCTAGATTCTCTGAACCTTTTGATGATATTATGGACCGTAGATGTTGAAATCCCTAAATTTCTTGCATTTGCACATTGAGAAACGTTGTTCTTACGCATTTATGGACAAAGGGGTGTACCTCGCCCCATCCTTTCTTGTGAAAGACTGAGCATTTTTTGGGAAGCTGTTTTTATACCCAATC
This sequence comes from Nerophis ophidion, assembly GCF_033978795.1. NCBI lineage: Eukaryota > Metazoa > Chordata > Actinopteri > Syngnathiformes > Syngnathidae > Nerophis > Nerophis ophidion. The sequence continues at coordinate 55,273,211 of NC_084613.1, forward strand.
ATGGCACCCACCTGTTCCCAATTAGCCTGCACACCTGTGGGGTGTTCCAAATAAGTGTTTTATGAGCATTCCTCAACTTTATCAGTATTTATTGCCACCTTTCCCAACTTCTTTGTCATGTGTTGCTGGCATTAAATTCTAAAGTTAATGATTATTTGCAAAAAAAAAAAAAAAAGTTTATCAGTTTGAATATCAAATTTGTTGCCTTTGTAGCACATTCAACTGAATATGGGTTGAACATGATTTGCAAATCATTGTATTCCCTTTATATTTACATCTAACACAATTTCCCAACTCATATAGAAACGGGGTTTGTAACTTAATTATGTTTATGATTAACACATTAGGTATGATCGAATGCAATTCTGCATCAATCACTATAAACAACAACTTTGTTGTTAACTTACTGGTGCCTTAGTCTAAAAGCCCTCACAAATTGGCAAATAAGATTGAATATCATTATTTTTGTAAATACAGTCTTTGCTATAACTTGAATGCAAGATTCATTAGATTGTGAAGGAAGGAGTGTGGGCCTCATACACAAGATTGCCGAGGAGTCCCCCACCCCAGCCTAAACCTAACGTCCACACACACACACACACACACACACACACACACACACACACACACACACACACACACACACACACACACACACACACTTGGTATGTTTAAATGCACTAAAACAACTAAATATTCGTGAATTTGGTTGAAAGCATTTTTTTTTTATTTTAACACCTGTAAAAAAACCTATATAGATTTTGGACTTTTTAAAGATGGGATTAACATATCTACAATTTCTCTAGTCAATATTCACTCAAATATAGTTTTAAATGTGTAATATTCCCCCTTACTTCAGTATGTGAAGCAGACATTAGCTGATACACATTGTATAGAATGATCATTTGTTGGAAATACGAATCATAAAAACACATTATTATTATGATTATGTATTAGTGCATCTCCTTGGGTTAAGCCTATGCCGGTATATAACATCTTTTTTTCTAACCTTAATTGAGGGTCCTTGGACACACCACAATTATGTATGATGAGATACAAAAGTGAAACTGCTAGACAAAATGTTGTTCGATGCAGGCACATGTAGATGTTGTATTTTCACCTTTATTTGATTAACGCATCCTTATTCCAAAATGTTGGTGCTTTGTGGGAATGCTTAAAGGTGAATTTTGATGACGTCATGACTTCTGTTTTGAGTGACAAGTCCGATTCCAGCCTTGCTATCCTTCAGGTGGCACTGTCACGCCAAATTTCTTCCCCCCTGCTAAAACCTTCCCCCCGGAAGAAATTTGGCGTGACAGCCCCACTAATGCTTAAAGGACTCCAATGAGGGCGTGACAATACCAAGTTATATGACTCTTAAGGGTTACAGCTGCAAAATTAGTAAAGCAAAAATAGCTTGAAAGGTTAGCATGCTGGAATGCTAATATTTTTTCCTCACCGTTAAAGGTTACAGCTGCAAAATTAGCGAAGCAAAAATAGTTTGAAAGGTTAGCATGCTGGAATGCTAATATTTTTTCCTCACCGTTATTGTTCACCAATGACAATCAGCCAATTATAATGCTTTTAAAACAGGCAGCTGTGTGGGCTGCTTTAAGGGCCTTCCACCCTCATTGGGGTCCTTCAAGCATTAGAGGGGCTGTCACGCCAAATGTCTTCCGGGGGGAAGAAATTTGGTGTGACAGCACCAACTATTTTGCATTTTTGATTGGGGGGATGTAGGCCTTAGACATTGTTAATTTGATTCAAGCAACCTTATTATTGAACTTTAATGACAACATTTGTTTCATTTTGACTTAATTTTATCTTATTTATGACTTAATCTTTTTATTACTCATATAGTTACTCTTTACTTACCCTTACTTAATATGATGTCAGCCTTGTTTGTATATGTACTTTACACTACTTCAGCCAAGGTATGCAATGCTAACTTCACACATTAATAACTCTATTAAAATAAGCAGTATTATGTGAGACCTGTTTGAAGACAAGGTTGTTTAAATTGGCAACTGGTTGTTAGAGAGATGCTGCTCTGCTTTCTGAGCATGATTGAATACTCCCACTGAGATTAAAATAGCATATTGTAGATGAGATAATGAAAATTAATTAATATTGTAATTGCTACTTTAAAACACATCTTTTAACTTTGTCTGTGCTTTGGAAGCTTCAATTTTCCACAACACAAATGAACCTTAATGACTATATTATAAATCTAAGACTTCAACTGATTGTAATGGAATTGAAATGGAAACGATAATAAAGGTTATTGAAGAGATCTCAGGACCATTAATGTATATTAGTAACCTATCATTTCAAACATGTACATTTCCAAACAAAATGAAAATAGCTAAAGTTGCGCCAATTTATAAGACTGGAGACAAACACCAATTTACAAATTCTAGACATGTTCATTTACTTTTACAATTTTCTAAAATATTTGAAAAACTGTTCAATAACAGATTAGAGTTTCACAAACAAAAATAGAAATACTCGAAGAGAACCAATATGATGGATACAGAGCTAATGATTCAACTTTGATGGCTTTAATTGAAATTACAGAAGAAATTACCAATGCAATAGAAAGTAAAAAATGTGTGGCAGCAGTGTTTATGGATCCAACTAAAACATTTGACACAATTAATCACAATATTTTAATCAAAAAACTAGAACAATATGGCATCAGAGGGTTAGTCTTAAACTGGATAAGAAGTTATTTAACAAACAGGAAACAATACTTGAAACTTGGCAAACACACATCTACAATGCTAAATATATCCTGTGCCATACCTCAGGGATCAATACTAGGACGCATGTTCTCATTTTGATATATTATTTTCATATTTTTCTTACTTTCTGAAATGTATCCTACAGTCAAACACAGAGTTGAGTTGGCAGTTAGTCATATTCCAACATATAATGAGAAAAAATAAATATTTATTTAGCTTCAAATAATGACAGTATTTATTTAAACATAGATGTAACTGTTGATCTAATGAAGAATGGTGACTAAAATTATGAAATACAGTCCGGTGTAAATTTTTATTTTTAGGTCCTTAGCATTTAAATATTGTTTATTTTGAGATAAATGGGTAAACTGCTTTAATTTAAGTATGTCTGTTATTTTTATCATATGATTTGCATTGATGGAGTGAACTTCTACAACCCGTGGCCAACATTATGGAATCACTTTCAGTGTACCTTGGATGCTATTTTTATGTTGCTTTAATATGTTACAGAAATGTGTTCTTTTGCTATACTTTATTATTTGTATTGTTATTTCTTTTACATTTTTTATTTGTGTTTGGTTTCTTTGGTTCTGTGCTTTAAAAGTTTTTTGTGTGGATATTTTTTTCTTTTTACAAGACTTCAGTATTCCCCTGGTGATCCATGATTTTCCCTTACTAGTGATGTGGTTAATGTAACGTTTTCGTATTGGACAGTGCTTGTCATACAGTTTTAAGAAAATTTTAAGGAAGGTGTCTTTCCTCATCTGGGTCTCACCAGTCTTGACCACATAACTGAGATTTGAATGCTGCTATGGTCTCGTTTTCGGTGTCTGACAAATCTTTAGTGAGTTGCTTTTGTTGTTTCTTGCTAATTAAAGAAATTGGGAAAAATGCTGAATACATGTAGATGATCACTTATATCGTTGAATACTAGTCCTGCTGTTATTTGATTCTACGGCTGATTGGTGAAAATGTTATCAATTAATGTGGCAATGTCTGCTGTTATTCTGGTTGGTTTTGTGACGAGGGAGAATACATTATTGCTGTACAATCCTGTTATAAAATCTGTTGTTTCGGTACTTTCCAAGGGGTTCAGAAAAATAATATTAAAATCACCACACACAATATGGAGCTTGTTTGACTCACTGAACAAATACATTTGATTGAATGTGTCTGAACACAATGCAGGCGTTCTATAAACACAACTATTTATTTATTTTTTGCTTCAATTTCTACAGTTAAACATTCAAAGACTCCAACAATAGCAGTTTATTTACTATTAATCTTCTTACAGTTTAATTCTCGATTGACAAAACATGTTACTCCCCTCTCCTTTTTCCAACTCTGTTTGTAGTGAATAATTCATAACTTTCCAATCTCATTTCACAATACTTGTACTCACTAGCCAAGTCTCTGAAACTGCAATGACACACTTTTTTTTTGAACTGGCTTATATATTCTCTAATTTGTTCATAGTTTAACATGAATACTGCATTTTTCCATGAGCAAAAACTGGAAAAAATAAACTTTCCATGAAGAAAGATACATATGGTTAATGTCATGGCCTGCAATTAGTCCAGATCTCAATTTAATTGAAAATATGTGGTGGGAATGAAAGAAAATGGTCCATGACGAGATTCCTACTTGCAAAGCTGATCGCTCAACAACAATCAGAGAAAGTTAGAGCAACATTTTAAGAAGAGTACTGTTTGTCACTCATTAAGTCCATGCCTCAGAGACTGCAAACTGTTATACAAGTCAGAGGTGGTGCAACAGAGTACTAGTGGTGCGTTGGGGTTGTTTTTTTTGGAAGCCAGAAATTTGCATTTCTGACTACAGTTTTATTTTCGTGTCTCTTATCTGCTTTTTTCACAAAATAAAAAAAACTGAATTAACATCCTTCAAGACTAGTGAAAAAGAGGGAACAAACTAACTTATTTGGCTTTGGTTTGAATGAAAAAAGTCAACCAAACAACACAAATGTTCAAAACATGCAGGCAACAAGTCATTGCTCCCAACTTAAAACACTTTTATTTTCTATCACTTCGAACCATGCCGGGCAGCACGGTGACACAGGGGTTGGTGTGTGTGCCTCACAATACAAAGTTCCTGGGTTCAAGCCCCGCTTTGGGTCCCAAAAGAGGCCCGTTATCGTTGTGTGGAAATGAAATGATCTATTTTGGGATATATATTTGTGTCCATAACATCATTTTGGCATCCATGTGTTATTCATACTGTATGATACACAAAAAAAAAAACCCGGACATGTAACTGAATTGAGACATGTCCACAAATGTTATGTTTGAAACGATCATTCCCAGTAAATGTGTGTATTCTATTGTATAGTTTGTGTGTGTAAATTAAAAAAAGAGTGTGTATGGATGCCTGCCTGCATGTACATCTTGCAGAGGTCATTAAGAGACAGATGAGAGAAACAGTTGGCGCGAAACGTTGATAGAAATAATTAGCTCTCCGAGAAACAGTGAGGAACGATGGAGAGAGAGAAATGTCTGCCGACAGAAAAATGAGCCTCTTTTCTGGCAGACTTGAATGTGAAAATGGTCTGGCACCAAATGTAAATCTAGTTCAGTCCAAGTCTTGTGTAGCAAGTCAATAATGATGTCTGTTGGAAATGGTGGCAATGCCCACTTGATTTGTGTATTATTTTTTTTTACTTTACACCCATCCGATTAGCATTGATAAGCTTGGCCTATAAATAATAGGTGAAATCCCAATATAATTTCCAATTTACTAATCTAGTTGATGACATCTTAAACGAGCCACATTCGATGCCGATTTCATTATTTCAATAATCCTTATCAAAAACAGAACACATGTCCCACAGCGTGTGCTGCTACTTCCACATGTGGACATTCGTTTCCCACCAATCACGTCCTTATGACACACAAAAATGCCTTTATAATTCATATGGGCCATTGCCAATAAAACCCAGTCCTTTTAAGTTCCTCCTTTTCACAGCGACCTAAAACTATCCATCCATCCATTTTTCTACCGCTTATTCCATTCGCGGTCGCGGGGGCGCTGGTGCCTATCTCAGCTACAATCGAGCGGAAGGCAGCGTACACCCTGGACAAGTCGCCACCTCATCGCAGGACCTAAAAGTACATAAATGCAAATGTGCTAATTCTTAGTCTATATGTGTTATATCTTATGGTCTTACTGCCGGGGTCGGCAACCCGCGGCTCTCACGCCGCATGCAGTTTTTTAGCGCCGTCCTGGTGGCTCACTGGAGCTTTTTCTAAAATGTATGAAAATGGATAACGATGGGGAAAAAATATATTTTTGGTTTTAGTATGGGGTCTCTCTGAGGACAAACTTGACACAAATTTTCTTAATGTTTTCCAGTGTGTAAAATGTGAAGAATTAATATTAGATTTCATTATTTCTGTCAGCGAAGATTTGTGTCATAGCCTGAAACTAGGGCTGGGCGATATGGCCTTTTTTTGATATCTCAATATTTTTAGGCCATGTCACAATACATAATATATATCTCGATATTTTGCCTTGGCCTTGAATTAACACTTGATACATATAACCACACCAGTATGATGATTCTATGTGTCTACATTAAAACATTCTTGTTCATACTGCATTAATATATGCTCATTTTAAACTTTTATGCAGAGAAGGAAATCACAACTAGTAAATTGACCAAAACTGTATTTATTAAACAATTATTAAGCAATGGCACAAACGTTCATGTCATTTCCAAAACAGAAAGTGCAAGATTGTCAAACATTTCTAGTGTCAAATAAAAATGAGCTGCATAATAGGGAATCAATTAGTGTTCGTCCTTTGCTATGTGGTGGGTTACTACGGCCGTTATTACATTTTCTTGTTGACTATTTTTTTCATACAGTGTTGATCTGGAAATGTTTGCCTCTGCATTTTGATGGTGTGGACGTGTGGCACCGAACGGAGATGTTGACATGCGGAGTGAGCGCTCTTCAATCTCTAGCAAGTGTCTTTTCAAATGATGCTACATATTAGCAGTAATACTACTTTTGGTAGCAACGCTTTTGGCCCACACTTGACAAATTACGGTTGTCTGTTCGACATATTCCCACTTGAAGCCAAACCACCGCCAGACGATGGACCCCCTGCTGTTTTTCTTGAGAATTAATTATTCCTTCATTCGCACCTTCTTTCTCTCGTATTATTGAATGTTTACTGTTCTTCGGTCAATGTTCAACAAAGCAAACAAACAGTTGTACATTCATAGATTGAAAATAAAAAGTTGTACATTCATAGATTGAAAATAAAAAATGTTGCAGACCGAAAGGGTTTAGGCTGAAGTTAAACACTTATTGCGCCTAACCCTATAAACAATTTCAAGTACAAAATAAACTTCCGAAAATTATAAAATGTCCTTTGCACAACTTATTATAAGTACACATTATAAACAACATTATAAACAACAACATTACCACTCGCACGGCTCTGCTAGCATCACATCGAACATTACCCATGCCGCTACCTGTCTGTTCCGCGAGGGCGTATACGTATGTGACGTGTGACGTGACAGTATGTGACATATGTAAGAAGGTGCGCTTGTCTGTGAGAAGGAGGGACAGCAAAGAGCAAGAAGAGCCTGTAGTGTAATGCCAGCAGCTAAAAGCAACTGTGTGAGAACGTATACTCGAATATCACGATATAGTAATTTTCTGTATCGCACAGAGACAAACCCGCGATATATCGTGTATATCAATATATCGCCCAGCCCTACCTGAAACACATGCACGTTCCATTTAGTTGTTGTTTTTTCAAATATTTAAAATGAAAATGACATCAAACATCTGATTACTATGTTTATTTCTATAACTTCATCAATGCAACGAAACATGAAACATTAATATTGTAATGGAAGTTAACCATAAAACACCATTATACAGCAGAGTAGTCACATGGTGTGTCGATCTCGCCAGGATGCGCTGCATGGAAAATAAACATTTAATCATGAATGCTCATTAAGGATTTTATCCTACTTAGTCATTTTGATAGTAGGCTAATGAAGCTATTATTGATACTTACAGCATGTGTTGCCTTGGTAACGGGGTGCAGCATTATGTCACACAGGCTCCGTTTGTTGCTACACATTTAATGTTGGGTTTCGAGAGTTGCACCCTGTGACGCTCCAGCCCTCTAGACCAGTGGTCCCCAACCTTTTTGTATCCGCGGACCGGTCAACGCTTAATAATTTGTCCCGCGGCTCGGGGGGTGTCCTTTTTTTTTTCTTTTTCTTCTTTGTCATGAAAAAGGGACGTTCTTGTCATGAAAAAGGGAGTTTTTTGTGGTTGGTGCACTATTTGTAAGTGTATATTGTGTTTTTTATGTTGATTTAATAAAAAAAAAGTAAAACATTTTTTTTATTTTTTATTTTTTTTTAATAAAAAATTCTTCTGCGGCCCGGTGGTTGGGGACTATTGCTCTAGACTGCTTTTTAAGTTACTATATCTTCAAAATGACACTGGGAAATATATAAACCGTCTATTCAACTAGTGACCCGCGGGCCACATTCGGCCCGCCAAAGTTTTTAATTTGGCCCGCCGAACATCACCCAAATAGGCTTGATGAAACCATTCAAACCAGGGCTGATAAAGTACGCAGTACTCCCACCATCCCACAGGCATACTGAATGTGTCCCAATGACGCAGCAGTGGGGTGATTAGAAGAAGTAGATTCAACCCTGAAAAAAAAATCGAAATAAATTGCAAAAATGGGACTTCTAACAACGACTGAACAACAAAAGTATGAATGTTCTATCCCGGTCAATTTCTTAAGTCATTGTTTCCTTTCGTACATTTTAAGCGACTGAATGGTAGGAATCCACACATGTAAGCTTCATCTCGAAACTTAGTCAAACCTTTCTAAGTAGATATTGTGCATAGAGATATTTAATTTTTTTTCATGTTTTTGTCTGAGAGTAACCCTGGCAATCAAACACTGTTTAATACATGTCGCGCTAAATTTGACTAATAGAGGGTAATAACGCTACACCAGTTGTGATGAATCACAGGCAAATACATTGTTTCCAATGTTAATGTGGATGTTGTTTAATTTCTATAAGCCTAAACAGCTGTAGTTTATTGTGTGAATGTATTAACATCAAACTTTCTATTCTATTTATGTAAAAGATACAATGCACATTATTTATGTATAATACACAATTGATGTAATACTAAGCGGCAGAAATGGATGGATGGATGTAATACTTATGTATTGTTTATTTTATGGTTACATTTTTAGTCTTACACACTTAAATGAATGAAGAAGTGTAAATAAATACAACTGAGGTGTTTACTTTGTAATTAAGTAAACACGCACTCAAAGGAATATAACCTGCGGAGGCACTTTCTGACGAAACAGCTACATTTCAATGTCCGGCCAATGAGCTTTTGGGCTCTTGAAACTGTGGCCCTCTTTATGATGTAGTTGAATAGCCCCGATTTAAATACCGTACCCTATTTGAACGAACAATAATGGTTCTCTCTTTCTATAAGAAATGCACGATGTATACTAGCTTTTGAACTCCCATTAACAGGAGTTTATATGAAAAAAATACACTGTTTAATGAACTTCAACAGGCTTAATGCGCCACACCTTCAGTAAAAGGCTTATGTAAGGCTTTTAATTTTTTACGGCTCATATATTTGCTTTTGGTTTTTGTTGTCCAATATGGCTCTTTTAACATTGTGTTCCCGACCTCTGTTTTAGAGAGAATAAACTGGAAGGTCAAAAAGTGGCTTGAAGAAGGTCTGTAAAATATAATAAAATTACACCAAAGAACTACCATTACTTTTTATGTTAAACACAAGGACATGTTTTACAGTGTATTTGAAAAGTATTCAAAGCGCTCAACTTTTTCCACATTTTATGTTTGTCTTATTCAAAAATAAATTCATTATTGTCCTCAGAATTCTACACACAATACCCCAAAGACATGCACTTGGGGATAGGTTGATTGGCAACACTAAAATTAGCCCTAGGGTGTGAATGTGAGTGTGAATGTTGTCTGTCTATCTGTGTTGGCCCTGTGATTAGGTAGCAAATTGTCCAGGGTGTACACCGCCTTCCACCAGATTGTAGCTGAGATAGGTTCCAGCGCCCCCCGCTACCCCGAAGGGAATAAGCAGTAGAAAATGAATGGATGGATGGATGGATGGACTTTTTGCTAATTAACAAAAATAAAACAAAAACAAGTATTCAGCCTTTGGTTAATGCCCTCTTGATGCACCTATGGCAGTAATTACATCCTCAAGTCTTAAAATACCATACCACAAGCTTGACACACCTCTCTAGGCAGTTTTGGCCATTCCTCTCTGCAGCACCTCTCAAGCCCCATCAGGTTGGATTGGACGCCATCTTCCAATCTAGCCAGAGATGTTCAATAAGATTCAAGTCTGGGCTCTGGCTTGGGCATTTACAGAGTTGTTTTGAAGCCATTCCTTTGATATCGTACTGTGTGCTCAGGGTCGTTGTCCTGCTGAAAGATGAACCGCCGCCCCCTGAATTCGAGGGCTCTCTGCAACAGTTTTTTTTTTTTACAATGTCTCTGTACATTGCTGCATTCATCTTTCCCTCTATCCTGACTGCCACTGAAAAACTTCCCCACAGCATGAAGCTGACACCATCATGCTTCCCTGTAAGGATGGTATTGGCCTGATAATGAGTGGTGCCTGGTTTCCTCTTAACATGACGCCTGGCTTTCACACCAAAGAGTTCAATCGTTGTCTCATCAGACCAGAGAATTTTGTTTCTCATGGTCTGAGAGTCTTTCAGGTGCATTTTTCAAACTCCAGGCGGGCTGTCATGTGCTTTTTACTAAGGAATGATCTTTGTCTGGCCTGGAAGTTTCTCCTCTCTCCACAGGGAAATGTTGTAGTTATTGATCATCTCCCTGACTAGGGCCCTTCTTCCCCAATTGCTCGGTTTAGATGCCTGGCCAGTTCAAGGAAGAGTCCGTATGGTTCCGAAAATCTTCCGTTTATGGAGGATGGAGGCCACTATGCTAATTTGAACCTTTAAGGCATCAGATATTTTTCTGTACCCTTCCCCAGATTTGTGCCTTAAGACAATCCTGTCTTGGAGGTCTGCAGACAATTATTTCAACTTCATTTTTGGTTTGTGCTCTGCCTTGCACTGTCAAGTGTGGGATCTTTTTATAAACCAGTGTGTGCCTTTCCAAATCATGTTCAATTAACTGAATTTACCACAGGTGCACTCCAATTAGGCTGCAGGAACATCTCAAGGATGTTCAGTTGTAACAGGTTGCACCTGATCTCACTTTTGAGTTTAATGTCAAAGGCTGTGAATACCTATGTACATTTGATTTTTGATTTTTTGATTTTTAAAACATTTGCTAAAATCTCTCAACATTTTTTAAACATTTTTACATTGTCATTATTGGGTATTGTGTGCAGAATTTCATTCCATTTTGGAATAAGGCTGTAACATAACAAAATGTGAGGAAAGTGAAGCACTATGAATACTTCCTGAATGCACTGTAATTGTAGAAAAAACAAATCGTACTATGACCATAAAACCATAAAAAAAATGAAAATCCCATGAAACCATGAAAACTGTTTATCCTATAATTACCATCTGCACCAGGAGTGGCTTACTTTCAGCACTATCTAGAGAATCAGCGTTCTCTGCAGTGGTCATTTGTACTGTGCTGTGTTTGGGTTATGTTTTTTTTTTTTTTTTTTCTCAGAAATTGACACAAGAAATAGACCAGAAACAAATTCCCACTGCAGAAGACACTTGTTGGGTGTGAGTTTTCCTTTTCCTTATGTGGGCTCTACTGAGGATGTCGTTGTGGTTTGTGTTGTGGTTTGTGCAGCCCTTTGAGACACTAGTGATTTAGGGCTATATAAATAATCATTGATTGATTGATTGATTGTTCTGAAGAGGCTACAAGATCTGCTTCGACCAAAAAATGGTGAGATGATCTTCTCAGTGCATCACAGATTTTAAAGTACCAATTACTACATTGAGATTTGAGTACTTATAGAAGTTTCATGTTAAAAATACTATTTGTTTTAGAGTAAAAGACATGTGGAGTGTGTATAGTCTCAATGTCCCCTCGGGGAATAATAAAGTACATCTGATTCTGTATAGGGCTTGGGAAAACATAAAATAACAATCATAAAATTACTAGCGTTCGTACTAGGGCTGCAATTATTAATCGGTTAATTTGATTAGAAAAATGGCTTGATTTGTATTATGTTGCTTCAAATAATCATTGAATGCGTGTAACTAAAAATAATACGATCCAGACCGCAAGGAGTGCATGAAACTTTAAATATGCAGACATAGTTTCCGCACGGCTCTGCAATAGAGTGCACATGATTGCAGTGCTGTGTGAGTACCATGATCTGTTTGGCGGAGAATAGCATTACTAAAACAACCAATAGTCCTTGGTCCCTATTTTGAGGAAATCCATCTCCCTCGGGGAGTGATAATTGAACAAAAAATTGTATTTGTGTTTTATTTATGTGACTTGCAGCATTCAAATTGTACTGCTGTATCTTTTCAAAGCAGATCTTCACTCAAACAGTGTGGTGATGCTCTCAATGCTATTTGTTTCATAATTGTTGCCATTGAACATAATGTCTAAATTTTGTCTGAAACAGTTACAAAACTACTAAGAGAATATTATTTGACCTTTTGTTTTGCTACTTAAAATTTGGTGGCACACTCAAAAACTCTATACTCTATCTACAGTTAAACACCTATGATTGTGACTTTAAAGTTTTTGCAAGGTATTTTATTAATGGGGCCAATTCTTTTTGTAAGTTTGCAGGCTCAGTTCAGCCGAGTTTGAACTAACATTAAGGAAAATGTTTTTTCGATTGGCATTTTAGCCCCGAGAGCTTCTTCTGTATCCATAAGCCTTCTGGCCTCTCCACCTCCCATTAAGCATAATGCAGGGTGGAAATGTCTCTCTTAACTCGCAGAGCACCTCTCAAATCCCTCAGAGACCAATAGCTGGAATGACAGATCGGTGTGTGTGTCGGCATGGCATTTAAGGCTGCTAACGAGATAAAGTGCCCAAGTTTGGCACCTCTCACCCGCATGCTACTCCTCAGTACCGCTTACTGTCATCTGTGCGGCTAAAGAGCTTTAGTACAGAGGCCCCTGAAATGGGGTCCAAGCCAGCTTGGTATTATCCCTCCCTTACCTCTTCTCTCCTTCTCCCTCCTCTACATCTCCCTGCCTCCATTTTAACACATAATTAAAAGCCCTGGGCCGGGTGCCCAAGTGGTTCAAAGTTATGAGTCACTCCCCAGGCCTTCAAGGAGTGAGGCATAAATCACCTCGGGGGAGGGAGAGTTGGTGCTTCTTCCCTTCACACCCGGGTTTGTTCAGGAGGACCCTATTACCAGGCCCTCCAATTACCCTGTCCCGTCAGCATGAATTTATTTGTACCACTCCCCCACCACCATTAAATTATAACTTTGCTTAATATTTTTTGGTTGGTGCCATCTAAGCCAAGGTTAATAGCTGCCTCGCCGACTTTGAGGCTGGTGAGGGATGCTGCCGCTCCAATGCTTTTCCGCTCTTCCTTTACTTCATGCCCGTTTCTTTAATCCCCTTGTTCAGCCTGCAAATTGCAAACAAGCAAGAGAAGTGGGAGAAAAAGGAGTTACTGTCCAGGGCAACCCCATTAACAGTCCTCTGAGATGCTATAAGTGTCTGAGGATACTGCTTTCAGTTGTTTGATCAAACCCTGAGACCCTCACTGTTTTACTGCTTTGTGGGCCCTGAACTGAATTCAACTGATGGCTTTCGTTTAACAGATTTTCGTATAATGGAAATGCTCCAGTAAAAGGCATAAGGCTAGGATATAAAAGTTTACCTTGTTTGTTGAACTTGTCTTAACAACTTTGGACCATTTTTTTTATTGTTTTTAACAGTCAGCCAAGTCCTAAGCAATGCAACAGGTCAAGGGACTGACATTTTACATGCACTAGTATTATTGTGACGAGTTGCATCCCTTGTAAATCTTTACAGCCCCAAGGCACTTTTTATTTAACTGTGGTGATGTACAAGTGTACTTTGGAAACCAGCTACATAACTTGAAAAACCTGACCGCAGTGTCAAGGTTTTAACAAGTGTTATGGGTTAGTTGTTTGTTTATGCCAAATCAGTGATCTGTAAAGTCTTTAAAAATGCCATCCAAGTAATGTCAGAGTGGAGCAGGAATAGCTTTAGATAGTTCACAAACAAAAACATAATTGGAGTCCCTTTGCAGCCTGTTTGAACATTTTGAACAATCTGCCACTGAGCGCTTGTGCTGTTCGGATCGTGTTTTTTTTCTTTGTGTTACTAATTTGGAGTGTAGAGCCCTATGATTTCCACATTAACGGAATGGCGGGCGCGGAAAGTTGTGGAAATTGACATAATGTGACTGAAATGCTATCATCGAAGAGAAGGAACATTAGTCTGTGGAAGCCGTATGGAACGCGTGCATTTACTCACAAACCCTCATCCGCTCCCACCAAAAGTAAACTTTTCAATCACCTCCATGGAGCTGCGCCAGGACTTTAGACGGCCGCCCCGTGCCCTTTCTCAGGCAAGCTACCTGCCTGCGTCCAGGACTCTGTCACTCAGACCTCTAATTAGCCACCCTTAAACACAGTTGTACAATAAAACCAAGACTGTTCCCAATTGAGTGAAAATCACAAAGTTTTACAGCAACCTACAGTATATTTCCAGTGATTTAAAGTTCCAGGAAGTCAAATTTCCTGGCCTCTTGTGATATTACAATATTATTATGCAATGGTATGATACTGGGCACGATTGTCGAATAATGTATTCCATTAGGGCTGGGCCGATAAAACGATATCAATATACTGTATATCGCGATGAACATGTAATCGATATCAATATAAAATGCGTTCGATTAAACGTTCAATAAATATATATTTTTTTGGGTCGGAAGAAAGCGGAAATAATGCCTAGCCTACAAAACAGGGAGTGATCAGTGAGCAATGGGAGTATCACGCTAAAAACCTACCATGTATTAGCATCAAATGTCATGTTTGGCTTCGTCGTCTTGCAGCCCTGCTGTTGCTTCTCTGCACGAGGTGAGAAGACAAACTAAGGACGAGTGCTGCAGAGAGCGAAGAAATTGTGGATAAAACAGGAAAAGTTACCTCTACAGCAGGGGTGCCCATTAGGCCAATCGCGAGCTACCTGTCGATCGCGAAGGGTGTGTCAGTCGATCGCCAGCCAGGCGTTAAAAAAATATTCCTAAAAATTAGCGATCATCAATCTTCACTATTTCGTCACTTGATTCACATTTACGGCACCCGAGGATCATGTGAGATGACGCTGGTTGCAGCGAGTTCAATATTAAGAAAAAAACGACTGACAGGAAAGCGAGAAACAATTTTTATTTCACCAGACTCTCGCACCGCACTAGCTGTCAAAACCCTAAAGTTTCTGTCTTCACAATAAAAGTGCTGCTTTATCCTGCCTGTTCTAACAAAATAAGAGTCTCAAAAAGCTAGCATGCTCAAGCTAGCAAGCTACGGAGTTTGCATACAATGTATTTATTGTAAAGTGTATACAAACAAATATGGAAGCTGAACGAATAAGATGCCAAAAACCAACCACTTTCAGTGGTATTGGACAGATAGGACTTGTCTCCTCCACAATTTAAATTTGAAAATGTGGAGGTTAGCAGCACTACTGTGAATCCTGTCTGATACCAAGCAATGCAAGTCATCAGGATCAGGTAATACACCAACTTATATTCTTGTCTTTATCAAAGAAAGTAATTTATATGTTATGGTTCTGGTTTGAGTTTATTTCAAACATGCATACAATTACAACATGATGCATGTGTTAAACATGCTTGTATTTTTACCTTTTAACATGTTAACAAAAAATGTCTGTTTCATTAATAAATAAATATTAATTATTAGTGGATGATCAGGAAGTACAATAATAATTACATAATAGTAATTACAGGGAGTAAATGGGGAAAATTAAAAACGAAGGTTACCTCCAAATTCTTCAGGACAACCTAAAATCATCTGCCCGAAGGTTGGTTCTCGGGCGCAGTTGGGTGTTCCAACAGGACAATGACCCCAAACACAAAAGTGTTGAAGGAAAGGCTAAATCAGGCTAAAATTAAGGTTTTAGAATGGCCTTCCCACAGTCCTGACTTAAACGTGTGGACAATGTTGAAAAAACAAATCGATGTCAGACAACCAACAAATTTAGCTCAATTGCAACAATTTTGTCAAGAGGAGTGGTGAACAATTCAACCAGATAGCTTGCCAGAAGCTTGTGGGTGGCTACCAAAAGTGCCTTATTGCAGTGAAACTTACCAAGGGACATGTAACCAAATATTAAAATTGTTGTATGTATACTTTTGACCCAGCAGATTTGGTAACATTTTCAATAGACCCATAATAAATTCAGAAAAGAACCAAAGTTCATGAATGTTTTTATGACCAACAAGTATGTGCTCCAATCACTCTATCACAAAAAAATAAGAGTTGTAGACGTTTTTGCAAACTCAAAACAGCCATGACATTTTGTTCTTTACAAGTGTATGTAAACTTTTGATCACAACTGTACATATATTTACATATATGTATGTGTATATATATATATATATATATATATATATATATATATATATATATATATATACACACGTGTGTGTGTGTGTGTGTGTATATATATATATATATATATATATATATGTATATATATGTGTATATATATATGTGTGTGTATATATATATATATATATATATATATATATATATATATATATATATATATACATGTATATATATATATGTGTGTATATATATATATATATATATATATATACACACACACACACGTGTGTATATATATATATATATGTATATATATATATATATATATATATATATATACATATATGTAAATATATGTACAGTTGTGATCAAAAGTTTACATACACTTGTAAAGAACATAATGTCATGGCTGTCTTGAGTTTGCAAAAACGTCTACAACTCTTATTTTTTTGTGATAGAGTGATTGGAGCACACACTTGTTGGTCATAAAAAACATTCATGAACTTTGGTTCTTTTCTGAATTTATTATGGGTCTATTGAAAATGTTACCAAATCATATATATATATATATGTGTGTGTATAACATATATATATATATATATATATATATATATATATATATATATATATATATATATATATATATATATATATATATATTTATATTTTGGTGTCCCACAATTCGATTCAATATTGATTCTTGGGGTCACGATTCTGTTCAAAATTGATTTTTTTTCAATTCAACACGATTCTCGATTCAAAAACGATTTTTTCCCGCTTGACAAGGATTCTCTATTCATTCAATACATAGGATTTCAGCAGGATCTACCCCAGTCTGCTGACATGCGAGCAGAGTAGTAGATGTTTGTAAAAAACTTTTATAATTATAAAAGACAATGTTTTGTCAACTGATTGCAATAATGTAAATTTGTTTTAACTATTAAACGAACCAATCTTTGTGAAAATATTGGATACAGTGTGTTGTCAAGCTTATGAGATGCGATGCAAGTGTAAGCCACTGTGACACTATTGTTGTTTTTTTTTGTTGTTTTTGTGTCCTCTCAATTGCTCTGTTTATTGCAGTTCTGAGTGTTGCTGGGTCAGGTTTGGTTTTGGAATTGGATTTCATTGTTATGGTATTGCTGTGTATTGTTTTGTTGGATTGATAAAAAAAAATAAAAAAAAACTTTAGAAAACCACTGTCAGTAACTACAGTTTGTCACTACATCTGTAAGTCAAAACTCTACCATGCAAAGCAAAAGCCATTAATCAACAATATCCAGAAACGCCGCCGGCTTCGCGGGGCCCGAGCTCGTGTGGAGGTTGCATGTTCTCCTCGTAAATGTGTGGGCTCTTTCCGGGTACTCCGGCTTCTTCCCACCTCCAAAGACATACACCTGGGGTTGATTGGTAACACTAACTTGGCCCTAGTGTGTGATCGTGAGGTGAATGTTGTCTGTCTATTTGTGTTGGCCCTGCGATGAGAGAGTAACTTGTCCAAGGTGTACCCCACCTACCGCCCAAATGCAGCTGAGATAAGCTCCAGCACCCTCTGAAACCCCGGAAGGAACAAGTGGTAGAAAATGGATGGATGGATGGAATATATAATATTATATTATATATCCCATAGGCCTACTTTGATCGCAAGAAAAGGCCAACAGTAAAATTACCGCCACATTTTATTCAGCATAACTCCATGTTGCATCCAAACTGACGCACTGCATTCTCTTCCATGTATGCACATCACCATCTTTCAGTGCAGAGTGCAATTCTGTGAGCCAACCCACGTTACACAAAAACCATGTTACACATAAATCATACAGCCTACTACAAAGTCAATACACAAAGTAGAAAATCATTACATGTAATGCATTACATTGTGCCAAGAAAATACCACCCCATATGTGTTTGATGCACATAGAGTACCAGAAACCACATTTTGCTGTGCTAATGTTGGAATGTAATTTGTCAGTGTATCGGCATATTGAGAACGAAATAGACACTGACACTACCCATATATTTTGTCGAAAATATATTTTACCCTGTGAAGTGGATGACACATCGACATACAGACAAACGGGCATATGTTTCTCCTGTTAGCCTATATGTCGATTTGTCATTGACCGGGCTACCATGCGAAGATACACTAGTGTGATGGTGCTTCGCTCCTAAGCATTCGTTGTTCAAACATACTAGTTTTGTTAGACGAGATTGTATTGACTGTATTGGACGATATAGTTTACATATAAAATGTCAATTTCCAACGTAAAATGCCTTACTTACCTGTCAAAGAGGAAACTAGCTAGTTTGGCGTCAGATGAAAAACATTTTCTCTGCCTTCAATCATCTCCATCTTTCAAAGGCACCCCCAAGACAAATCCCTATTTTGTTCCTGGCTTTGCAATGAATAGGTTGAAAATCGTAACAACTCCTTTTAGATTTACTAAGGTCTGACATGTTTAGTAACTTTACCAGTGGCAGTAGCTTGATAGAGAGGGCAATGCGTAACTGGCAACCTGGATGTGACACACTCACACACTTTTAAATTGGGCAAACATTGAGGGCAGGGCATCGAAATCACAATAATTTGGGGCTGTAAATCTAATTTTGAAATGATCATATCTCGGCTGAACTACCGTTATCAGTTGTAAAGGTATTCGAAAATAAAATTATTTATTAATGCCTTTTAATATATCAGGGCCATTTAGTGATGACTCGAAATTAAATGATTACATATGGCAACTTTAAGCTGTACATCAAGCAAGAATTGGTCTCCTCAGTTCCCAAACATCAACTTGAGTGTTGTTAAAAGGAAAGGCCATGTAACGCAGTGGTAAAATGCCCCTTTGCCAACTTTTTTGCAAAGTGTTGCTGCCATTAAATTCTAAGTTAATGATTATTTGCAAAAAAAAAACGAGTTTCTCAGTTCGAACATTAGATATCCTGTCTTTGCAGTGTATTCCATTGAATATTAGTTGAAAAAGATTTGCAAATCATTGTATTCTGTTTTTATTTAAGATTTATACAACGTGCCAACTTCACTGGTTGTGTGTATTGTATGTGTGTGTGTGTGTGTGTGTGTATATATATATATATATATATATATATATATACATACACACACACACACACACACACACAGTGGGGCGAAAAAGTATTTAGTCAGCCACCGATTGTGCAAGTTCTTCCACCTAAAATTATGACAGAGGTCTGTAATTTTCATCATAGGTACACTTCAACTGTGAGAGACAGAATGTGAAAAAAAAAATCCAGGAATTCACATTGTAGGAATTTTAAAGAACTTATTTGTAAATTATGGTGAACCGTTCAAAGCTCTCACTGATGGAAGGAGATTTTGGCTTTAAATCTCATTATACATGGCCCCATTCATTCTTTCCTTAACACGGATCAATCGTCCTGTCCCCTTAGCAGAAAAACAGCCCCAAAGAATGATGTTTCCACCCCCATTTTTCATAGTAGGTATGGTGTTTTTCGGGTGCAACTCAGTATTCTTCTTCCTCCAAACACGACAAATTGAGTTTATACCAAAAAGTTATATGTTGGTTTCATCTGACCACATGACATTCTCCCATTCCTCTGCTGTATCATCCATGTATCCATTTTGGTATAAAATGGCGATATATATATATATATATATATATATATATATATATATATATATATATATATATATATATAGATATAGATATAGATATGGATATATATCTCCATCCATTTTCTTCTGCTTATCCGAGGTCGGGTCGCGTGTGGGCAGCAGCCTAAGCAGAGAAACCCAGACTTCCCTCTTCCCAGCCACTTCGTTCAGCTTCTCCTGGGGGATCCCGAGGCGTTCCCACGCCAGCCGGGAGACATAGTCTTCCCAACGTGTCCTGGGTCTTCCCCATGGCCTCCTACCGGTCAGCCGTGCCCTAAACAACTCCCTCGGGAGGCGTTCGGGTGGCATTATGTCCAGATGCCCGAACCACCTCATCTGGCTCCTCTTGATGTGGAGGAGCAGCGGCTTTACTTTGAGCTCCACCCGGATGGCAGAGCTTCGTGATTTTGTCCTTTCGGTCATAACCCAAAGCTCATGACCATAGGTGAGGATGGGAACTCTTTCTTGACCAAAATGGATTGATACAGTGTCCGCATTACTGAAGACGCCGCACCAATCCGCCTGTCGATCTCAAGATCCACTCTTCCCTCACTTGTGAACAAGACTTGAACTCCTCCACTTGGGGAAAGATCTCCTCCCCAACCTGGAGATGGCACTCCACCCTTTCCCGGGCGAGACCCATGGATTCAGACTTGGAGGTGCTGATTTTCATCCCAGTCACTTCACACTCGGCTGCGAACCGATCCAATGAGGGCTGAAGATCCTGGCCAGTTTAAGCCATCAGGACCACATCATCTGCAAAAAGCAGAGACCTAATCCTGCAGCCACCAAACCGGATCCCCTTAACGCGCCTAGAAATTCTGTCCAAAATATTTATTAACAGAATCGGTGACAAAGGGCAGCCTTGGCGGAGTCCAACCCTCACTGGAAACGGGTCCGACTTACTGCCGCCAATGCGGACCAAGTTCTGACACTGATTATACAGGTAGCGGACCGCCACAATCAGACAGTCCGATACCCTATACTTCTTGAGCACTCCCCATAGGACTTCCCGGGGACATGGTCGAACGCCTTCTCCAAGTTCACGAAGCGCGTGTAGACTGGTTGGGCAAACTCCCATTTACCTTCAAGGACCCTGCCGAGAGTATAGAGCTGGTCTACCGTTCCACGACTAGGACGAAAACCACACTGTTCCTCCTGGATCCAATGTTCGACTATTCGGCGTAGCCTCCTCTCCAGTACACCTGAATAGACCTTACCGGGAAGCCTGAGGAGTGTGATCCCACGGTAGTTGGAAGACACCCTCCGGTCCCCCTTCTTAAAGAGAGGAACCACCACCCCGGTCTGCCAATCCAGAGGTACCGCCCCCGATGCCCACGCAATGTTGCAGAGTCTTGTCAACCAATACAGCCCCACAGCATCCATAGCCTTAAGGAACTCCCGGCGGATCTCATCCACCCCTGGGGCCTTGCCACCGAGAAGCTTTTTAACTACCTCAGCAACCTCATCCCCAGATTAGGAGAGCCCACAGGCACTGCTTCATCATAGGAAGACGTGTTGGTGGAATTGAGGAGGTCTTCGAAGTATTCCCTCCACCGATCCACAACAGCCGCAGTAGAGGTCAGCAGCACACCATCCTCACCATACACAAGTTTTTGCCTCTAGACTGCTGAAGCCGCATTTTGCTTTGCCTGTCGGTACCTTTCCGCTGCCTCTGGAGTCCCATGAGCCAAAAGGACCCGATAGGACTCTTTCTTCAGCTTGACCACATCCCTCACCGCTGGTGTCAAACAGCGGGTTCTAGGATTACCGCCACGACAGGCACCAACTACCTTACGGCCACAGCTCCAATCAGCCGTCTCGACAATAGAGGTGCGAAACATGGTCCACTCGGACTTAATGTCTATCACCTCCCTCATGACATGTTCAAAGTTCTTCCGGAGGTGGGAATTAAAGCTCTCTCTGACAGGAGACTCCTCTAGGCGTTCCCAGCAGACCCTCACAATGCGTTTGGGCCTGCCAGGTCTGTCAGGCATCCTCCTCCACCATCGGAGCCATTTCACCACCAGGTGGTGAACAGTGGAAAGTTCTACCCCTCTCTTCACCTGAGTGTCCAAAACATGAAGCCGCAAATCCGATGACACCACTACAAAGTCGATCATGGAACTGCAATGGAGGGTGTCCTGGGGCCAAGTGAACATATGGACACCCTTATGCTTGAACATTGTGTTCGTTATTGACAGTCTGTGACGAGCACAAAAGTCCAATAACAAAGCACCACTTTGGTTCAGATCTGGCCGGCGATACTTCCCAATCACGCCTCTCCAGGTTTCACTGTCGTTGCCAACATGAGTGTTGAAGTCCCCCGGAAGAACAAGGGAATCACCCGAGGGACCACTCTCCAGTACTCCCTCAAGGGAATCCAAAAAGAGTGGGCATTCTGGGCTGCTGTTTGGTGCATAAGCACAAACGACAGTCAGGACCTGTCCCCCAACCCGAAGGCGGAGGGAAGCTACCCTCTCGTCCAATGGGTTAAAGTCCAACATGCAGGTTTTGATCCGGAGGACCACAAGAATTGACACCCCAGCCCGTCGCCTTTCATTGCTTGCAACGCCAGAGGGGAAAAGAGTCCAGCCCCTCTCGAGAGAACTGGTTCCAGGTCCTTTGCTCTGCGTCGAAGTAAGTCCGACTATATCTAGCCGGAACTTCTCCATCTCGCGCACCAGCTCAGGCTCCTTCGTCCCAGCGAGGTGACGTTCCACGTCCCAAGGGTTAGTTTCTGTAGCCGAGGATCAGACTGCCAAGTGCCCTGCGTTCGGCTTCCGCCCAACTCACACTGCATCTGACATCTATGACCCCTCCCATGAGTGGTGAGCCCATTGTAGGGGGGACCCACGTTACCTTTTCGGGTTGAGCCCGGCCTGACTTCATGGGGACAGGCCCGGCCATCAGGCGCTTACCATCGTGCCCCATCTCTGGGCCTGGCTGCAGAGGGGATCCCCGGGAACCCGCGTCCAGGCAAGGGAAATCTAGGTCCTTGATCAATAATTTTTATAAAGGTCTTTGAGCTCCTCTTTATCTGATCCCTCACCTACGACCTGTTTGTCTTGGGAGACCCTACAGGGGGCATAGAAGCCCCCAGACAATATAGCTCCTAGGATCATTGGGACACGCAAACTCCTCTACCACGATAAGGTGGCATCTCGGAAAGGAGATATATATATATATATATATATATATATATATATATATATATATATACACACAAAACCAGTGAAGTTGGCACGTTGCCCATCCATCCATTTACTACCGCTTATTCCCTTTTGGGGTCATGGGGGTCGCTGGCGCCTATCTCAGTTACAATCGGTCGGAAGGCGGTGTACACCCTGGACAAGTCGCCATCTCATCGCAGGGCCAACGCAGATAGACAGACAACATTCACACTCACATTCACACTCTAGGGCCAATTTAGTGTTGCCAATCAACCTATCCCCAGGTGCATGTCTTTGGAAGTGGGAGGAATCCGGAGTACCCGGAGGGAACCCACGCATTCACGGGGAGAACATGCAGACTCCACACAGAAAGATCCCGAGCCTGGGATTGAACCCAGGACTGCAGGACCTTCATATTGTGAGGCAGACGCACTAACCCCTCTGCCACCGTGAAGCCTGTTGGCACGTTGTGTAAATCATAATTAAAAACAGAATACAATGTATTACCTTACAATTCATGTGCGCTGTCTGGAAATACATATCAATGCTCTAAACAAACAAATAAATAAAATGATCAAAATATGGTATATCCATCCATCCATTTTCTACCGCTTATTCCCTTTCGGGGTCACGGGGGGCGCTGGCGCCTATCTCAGCTACAATATGGTATATATTGTACTTATTACATATTGTTATGATTGTGCCTGTTACTACATTATTTACATATACTTGCAGTGTGTATACAAAATGTTGATGGAGGGGTTTGAAGTTGTTTTAGAGGGCTTTGAAGTCTACACTGATGACTACCTTTAGCCGCATCTTCCAAGCGTTTTTTGTATCATCTTTAAAATCCTAATAACAAGAAGAAATGTGTTCTTGTCTCCTATAATGATTGTGAACAATAGGCAAACTTCCAAAGAAATTGAAGTTCCCCTTGAACAGAACATATTTGTTTGACAATTGTTTATATTTTTCACAATTACAAAGGTAAGTAATAACATTTTTCACAGGCCTGAATAAAATGATTGATGTTTACAGCAGTCCCTCACCTGGTCTCGTCAACACGCGTAAGCGCAGTGAGTGCACGCTTACATACAAAAGCAGTCCAAGAAAAGCAACAATCAATATGCTGTCAAATTGTTGTCATGATATATTACACATTCAATGACAGCTAACAATAGCTATCAAAGTAGCTATTATTAACTAACAACAACTAAAGATATGTTATTACATACGAGAAGCCAATAGAGGGCAAGATATACTGTGTAAAATACATTGGAAAGTTGGCACCCTCTAGGTATTTGTGTGTTACAAACAGCACCTTTAAGTAACTGAACATTTAAAGCCTGTTCACAGTAATGCTTCCTTTCAACTGTATGTGTTTCTTTTGAGCTGGGTTATTTTAAAAAGTAATAAATTAGCTATTATCAGTGGGTTTCATATTCCTTATCCATTAAATCCTCCAACATAAGAATCAGAATTACTTCTAAAAGTGTTTTAATCTTCAATTTTGAAGGCTAAATTATGAGTTTAAGAAACGCGGTGTGAAGTCGACTGAAAACAAGAAAGAGAAAGAACCAAGGCAACAACTGCACTATAATGATAACAAAGAAGAACCTTGGTTTTTAATGGGAATAAGTGAATGAAACTGTAAACTGCAGCTGTTGTGTGGAGAGAGGTTTTTTCTTACACCTGCAGGGCACAGACACTGTAATGGTTAGCTTTGTGTCCCTTGCACTATCGTTGTTGCAATAAAACACACATTTCAGTATTCCATGTGCATGTAGGACTGCTTATCTCTATCTTATCAAATGCCATCCATCCTTCCATCTTTGTCCGCTTATCCGAAGTCGGGTCGCAGGGGGCAGCTGCCTAAGCAGAGAAGCCCAGACTTCTCTCTCTCTCCAGTTATTTCGTCCAGCTCTTCCCAGGGGATCCCGAGGCGTTTTCCAGGTCAGCTAGGAGACATTGTCTCTCCACCGTGTTCTGGGGCTTGCCCGTGGTCCCCTCCAAAAACCTCCCCAGGGAGGCGTTCGGTGGGCATTGTGACCGGATGCCCGAACCACCTCATCTGGTTCCTTTCTATGTGAAGGAGCAGCGGCTTTACTCTGAGCTCAGATAACAGTGATTCTCACCCCATCTTTAAGGGAGAGCCCTGCCACCTGATGGAGGAAACTAATTTCAGCTGTTTGTACCCGTGATCTTGTCCTTTTGGTCTTAACCCAAAGCTCATGAACATAGGTGAGGATAGGACCGTAGATCGAACAGTAAATTGAGAGCTTTTCCTTCCAGCCCAGGTCCTTTTTCCAAAAGGACCGACCAATGCAAGGTCCACATCACTGCAGTGCAATCCGCCTGTCGATCTCACGATCCACTCCTCCCTCACTTGTAAAGGAACTTGAACTCCTCCACGTAGGACAGCATGTTTTCCCCCACCCAGAGATGTCACTCCACCCTTTTTCGGAAGAGAACCGTGGACTCCAGTGTTTCCCCCAGAATATTTGTTAGTTAAGTTGGTAAGGTCAAGGGGTCGTCGCCCAGGACAGGGGGAAGGACAGAAGGGGCGCTATATCTTACCTAAATTAAAAACGAAATAATGACTAAGTCAAACTAATGATTTACTGTAAAAAAAAATATTTGCAATAAGCGTTTGAAAAAAAGAGTTAAAAGTGGGGCCACATGCTGACATATGCTCAACTCATGATGCTTAATTTATTACAGCATTTGTGAAGCCTTTAGTTTAGTAACATGTGACAGCAGAGAAACTAGGCTGCTACAGTAGTAATGATTAATGTAACTATAGCTGAAAAAAAATACAATAACAATAGGAGAGACTATTCATCTCTGAACATCATGGAGTTCATGTAGGCTTTATGATGCACTTACCTTATTTTTTCAACTATCAGAGACAGAAACTCTTCATTTAACATGTCAACAGGCTCATAGTGATTTTACTTGTAGTTGACTGGGAGGTGTTTATTATCATTTAGGGAGAGTCCGCTGCATAATGCTCACCTGCTAAACACCTTCCTGCTAACCCGAACCGTCTCTCCTCTCTGCCTGCCACTGCCGTAAGCATGATTGGCTGTTACATGGGCTCTGAATACGCAGTGCTGATTAGCTGTTATCGATCGATCTGCGTGTAATCAATCAGATGGTTGTGTGGGTGGGACAATGCTAGATGCTGCAGATAAGCACTGACAGATGTAGTACGAAGTGTAGCAGTTTGTTAATACTTTAGCACCAAATGATAATATAAATACATTTAATTAAGTCAAATACAAATAAGTCAACAAGAGAAGTATCCTACACTTCTCTTTTGTAAAGTAAATCTGAACAGCCAATAATGGGCATCTACATCAACTGTATGATTTGGCTGAGAAGCTGGACAGGACAAAGAAAATAATTATTTATTTAAATTAATTTATTTTATTTTTTTAAACACTTTAGTTTAGGCGGTGGCTCTTTGTTGTTAAGGCGGCCGCCTTAACAACAAAGCGCTGAGGGAAACCCTGGACTCGGACTTTGAAGTGGAAGTGCTGATTTTCGGACTTCAAAGTGTTAAGGCAAATGGAAATGAAGTATTCTGAATTTTAGTATCCTGATCTGATGAGGTGGCGAATTGTCCAGGGTGTATTCTACCGCCCGAATGCAGCTTAGACAGGCTCCAGCACCCCCCGCAACCCTGAAAGGGACAAGCGGTAGAAAAGGAATGGATGGATGATCACACTTTTTCTTGATATCTGGGAATGCAACATCCGTATGCGTATATATTTTGTGTTCTACACCCATGAACCTGTCACAAGCATGCCCTCCCCTTCCCCAACTTTACTTTTTCATACAGAAAGCGAAAAAAGGAAGGCGTTGGAGGAGCTGTCTTATCATTATTGTCACTGAATTTTAGAGAAACCGTTGTTGATACTTATTCAACTTTATAACTCCACTGTTTGCCTGCAGGGCTCTCAAATATTGTTTACTTTTCATTTTGTATTTTTCACATATATTTGAACCGTTAAGAACTTAGGGACCTTGTGATCAGACCTATCAACACATCACATCTGATTTTAGATTTACTGTAACTACCACTGATCTCTTTGTATTTTTTATAATTTACACATGAGGTTTCCGGGACGCATTTTCAGTCTGTACCAATTTACTGCTGATGTGGCAGTTGATTTTCTCCTACCGCTTTCTATTATCACTGTTCTAGACTTTTACCCTCGTCTTGTGATTTTCTTATAGATGACTATATCAGTCACCTACTAATAAGAAGCTGATATCCAACTCCAAACTGAAGAACTGAAGTAAACAAGTAATTAAAAATAAAATGGATAAATGGAGGTCAAGCTGTTGAAAGAAAATGGAAAAAGAGCAAATTAGAAATTTGACCTCTATTCTTTTTTATACATCAACAAAACATCCATCCATCCATTTTCTACAGCTTATTCCCTTTTGACAATCAAGCAGTTACTTAACCTACTTTAGCTTCTAATGTGCATAAAAAAAATGTCCCAAAAAATGTAAATGTAAGGAGTTTGAGGTTAAATTTAACATTATAATAACCATAATAATAGTTATAATGATAATGATGAATGATATATTGTAATAGAACCAAGCTTCTTATATTATCTGTTAACATATCGAGTAACATATTAAATAATTTCCAGTTGTATTATTTTCTAAAAACTATTATTAATCTACTGTTTAGTATAGCTCATTGTTTTCTGTTGCAACATGGTTGTATCTAGATCTATGTTAAAATGTACTTAGCACTTATTCGTCTGTTGTTTAAATACTTTGTTACATTAGTTTTAGACAAAATTAGAAGTACTGATTTAATACCAAGTAGTTACAGGGGAGTATTAGCAATACCAATACTGATACTTCAAATGTTCTGGATGATTGAGTAATGACATTTTCAATGAAAAACCCAGGATGGCGGCGTGAGAATATCAGGGTTTCCCCTTATGCAACACAATGTGGCGCACCACCACAGCTAAATCAGGGCTGCCACACCATAAAAATATATTTTTTTTGTACTTGGGGAAAAAAAAAGTGTATATTGCAATTTTAGGCTACAGAAGACGTAAAATGTCTGACGCTCGCTATTTTTAACTTTTATTGAGAGTCTTATGATAACAGCCGTCACAATTCCAACAGGTTTTGCTTCCCATCTAAATACTTTTGTCTCCGTGATTCCCCAGCCGGACACAGAACAACACTTCCTCATTCTCTGCCAATTTGCTTTAGGGCACGGATGGTGTGTTTGAGATCATGAGAAAAATAAACATCAAACCAAAACCACACATACATAAAACATTACCAGCAGCAGGTTGTTACATTATGAATGGATAATAAAAATAATATTTTATTTGCGCACTATTGACAAGTGATGCACCAAAATTGGGCTTTCAAAAATAGACTTTGATCCCCAAATACAGTGCTGCCGTAACCGGATTTTGTGATGTAAACAGGACGCACACGATTGTCTTGAGCATAATCAGCATCCCTTAATGAGGAAATATTTGATATATCCCAGATATACCTGCTAACAGCCATCTATCTACAAAATGTGTATTATTAAGAGGACAGTGGCGGCACAGCAGTGCAAAACAAATGTGACGTCATGCTCGCTGCAGCTAGCTTTTCGTCGTGGACGTCGTGGGACAGAAGTAAAGTTTCTAAACACAAGTACATTCTATAATAACACCGGAAAAAGATGCTTGTGACGGTGCGCTCTTATAACTCCTTCACTTGAGGACCGGCACGTTCCTCTCTCCCTCTGGCCAGGAGAGCCAGCACGCGGGAGCAAGCGCACTGTCACAAAGACAATGTCAGTGTTGCGACTTGGAGAATATGACATTTTGAGTGGCGTGAAGTTGGATGTACAGTACACCACAACGCGAGACACACAAGACCCAAGCACGCACACAAGAGAGATTCGATAAGTTGTAGGCTGTCGTCATGGTGTCAAGTGGAATTCAGTCAAAAAGACGCTGCACGTTTAGATGACGCCATACATGTATAAGTGCGCATTGGCACACATTGCAAAGTTCAGGTGACCAGTGGACCAGACCAAATGGCTTTAAGGTGGACTTATTATTTATTCATGGAGTTGCTAATTATTACATTTAATTTGATAATGTAATGGCTATATCAACATGTATTGGATCATGTTCAGCATGAATTATTGTCAATTATTATCTAGATATGTACATTAAGGGTACAAGTTGGGGTTTTTTTGTTACCCTTTTCCCCTGTCAGTGGTATGCCCGAGGAAGGGGCTTGGACTATTTAAAGGCCTACTGAAACCCACTGCTACTCACCACGCAGTCTGATAGTTTATATATCAATGATGAAATATTAACATTGTAACACATGCCAATACAGCCTTTTTAGTTTACTAAATTGAAATTTTAAATCTCCCGGGACTTTTTTCTTGAAAACGTTGCGTAATGATGACGTGTACGCGTGACGTCACAGGCTGTTATGAATATGAGCGCTGCACACACACACATAGCTAAAAGTCGTCTGCTTTAACAGCATAATTACACAGTATTTTGGAGATCTGTGTTGCTGAATCTATTGCAATTTGTTCAATTAATATTGGAGAAGTCAAAGTAGAACGATGGAGTTGGGAAGCTTTAGCCACACAAACACACGGTGATTCCTTGTTTAAAATTCACGGAGGTGAAGCTTTCCTATGGATCACAGCGAACATGGATCCCAACCGAATGTCAACCAGCAGGTTTCGGTGAGAAAATTGTGGTTAAAAATTCGCCACTTACCTGATATCAGCTGAGCTTGTGCCTCCCGTACAGCTGCCGTCGACTTCCCCGAGACACTGCGCGTCAACACCCAACCGTGGTCGTACACTTCCGACTATCAGGTACTGTTAAACTCACTAAAACACCAGCAACACAATAGAAAGATAAGGGATTTCCCAGAATTATCTTAGTAAATGTCTCTAAAAACATATGAATCCGTCTCAATGCAACGCGATTGCAATTGCGTTTTTTTTTTCCTTTTTTTTTTTTTTTTCTAGTCCGTCGCTATCAATATCCTCAAACACAAATCTTTCATCCTCGCTCAAATTAAGGGGGAAATTGTCGTTTTCTCAGTCCGAATAGCTGTTTTGGTTGGACGCTCCCATTAAAATCAATGTGAATATATGAGGAGCCATCAACAAGTGACGTCATTGTCTGCGACTTCCAGTAGAGGCAGGGCTTTTTTCCAGTTGCGAACTTTATCGTGGATGTTTTCTACTAAATCCTTTCAGAAAAAATATGGCAATATCGCGAAATGATCAAGTATGACACATAGAATGGACCTGCTATCCCCGTTTGAATAAGAAAATCTAATTTCAGTAGGCCTTTAAGGGAGACTGTTCACTCAGTCGGGTGGGAGTAGGGAAGCAGGTTGGTTGTGGAGAGTGGAAAATAGTGCAAACAGTGATTTGGGATTGTGGAATGGCAGATGATTTTTTTTTCATTCCTTCATTATGTAATTACTTAATATTTTTTGTATTTACTTTTCATTTTCACCAATATTTTCATTGTAGATATGTTTGCACTCTGTGCACTGGTGACCTTGAGTTGGTCCAATAAACATCCCCAACTTGAAATCTGCGACTGAGCCATCATTTTTTTTTTTTTTTAAGCAAACCAGTAAGTTAGACATGATCCACAGCAACATCAAACAGACATTAAAAGCTGCACCCCTCCCCTCCTCGGCTCCTCAGACCATCTCTCTGTGATGCTAATACCTGCATACAAGCCCCTGCTGATCGCGAAGAAAGCTACAGTGAAGCAGGTGAGAATCTGGCCAGAGGGAGCAATAGGAGCATTACAAGACTGCTTCGAATGCACAGGCTGGGACATGTTCAAGGCAGCCTCCACAGAAAATCATCACACATGTTTGGAGGAGTATGCAGAGTCTGTGACCGCATACATTCAGAAGTGCATGGAGGATGTTGGTGTGATCAAGAACATCCTCACACAGGCCAAAAAGAAACCCTGGATTAACAGTGAGGTACATGCAATGCTTAAGTTTCAGAACAACGCTTTTAAATCTAGCCACATGGTAACACTTAAAACAACCAGAGCCAACCTGAACCGTGTCATTAGGGTTGCAAAGCGTGCTCACAGTCAGAAAGTGCAGGACTTCTTCGAGAACACCACGAACACTTGACGAATGTGTCAGGGCGTACTGTACATGTCATCACGGACTATAAAGCTACCCCGTGTCCCTTTGACAACAGCATCAGCTTTTTTAACGACTTCAACAACCACTTTGCGAGATTTGAGGCACATAACGCCACTCTGGCGAGGAAATCCATCTCTCACTCTGATGAGCAGCCACTCAACCTGGACACGGCAGATGTCCGGAGAACCCTGAGGAGAGTGAACCCCCGGAAAGCAGCGGGACCTGATGAAATTCCCGGCAGGGTGCTTAAGGGATGTGCAGACCAATTGGCTGGGGTTCTCACAGGCATATTCAACACTTTGCTGACCCAGGCTGTGGTACCATCATGTTTTAAGACGGCCACAATCATTCCAGTACCTAAAAAACCCACAATCTCCTCCCTCATTGATTATCGCCCGTGGCACTCACCCCCATCATGATTAAGTGCTTCAAGAGGCTGGTAAATGAACACATTGTCTCCAGACTTCCCCCGACACTCGACTCATACCAGTTACCTTATCGCCTTAACCGCTCCACGGAGGACACCGTCTCTTCTGCACTCCACCTGATCTTAGAACATCTGGAAGGAAAGGACACACATGTGCGGATGTTGTTTCTGGACTTCAGCTCAGCGGTTAACACCATCATCCCACAGCACTTGCTGAGCAAACAGGCCGCCCTTGGATTCCATACCCCCCTATGCAACTGGCTGCTTGATTACCTCACATACAGAACCCAGTCCATGAGAGTGAGTGACAACACCTTCAGTGCCATTTCTCTGAGCACCAGCTCCCCCTTGGTATGCGCCCTGAGTCTGCTGCTGTTCACATTGATGACCCATGACTGCTGCGCTAGGTCCACTACTAACCACATTGTGAAGTATGTGGACGACACAACAGTAGTGGGCCTCATCTGTGACAACAACGACATGGACTACAGGGAGGAAGTGAAACATCTAGTTGACTGGTGCAGAACCAACAACCTGGTCCTGAACTTTGACAAGACCAAGGAGATCATCGTCGGCTTCAGGAGGCACTAGTCCAGCCACACACCACATTTTATCGATACAGCAGGGGAGATCGTAAGCAGCACCATATTCTTGGGGGTGCAGACAACTGACAATATGACCTGTTCCCTAAACACCGGAGCTCTTGTAAAAAGAGCTCAGCAGCGCATGCACTTTTTGCGTCAGATGAAAAGAGTACAGCCCCATTTTCACCACATTCTACAGAGGCACTATAGAGAGCCTACAGACCAACTGCCACTCTGTCTGGACTAGAGCCTGCATTGCCTCAGACTGGAAGTCTCTGCAGAGAGTGGTGAAGACGGCGGAAAAGATAATCAGGACACTTCTTCCTCCTATCCTGGAAATCGCAAAAACAGTCCCCACCAGGGACTGTTTTCACTGCTGGACTCTAGAAAGAGGTTCCGCAGTCTCTGTTGCAGAACCTCCAAGTTCTGTAACAGCTTCCTCTCTTAGGCCATAAGACTCTTGAACGCATCATAATTATACCATCAATTCCCCCCAAAAACGGATTAACTCGCTGGAATATAAAGACAATATAACATTGATCCATAAACGTGGATGCATATGCAAAAGTGCAATATATTTACCTGTACAGTAATCTATTTATATCTGCGCCTTATTGCTCTTTTATCCTGCACTACAACGAGCTGATGCAACTACATTGTGTTCTTTTCTGTACAGTAAAGTTCAAATTTGAATGACAATAAAAGGAAGTCTAATAATGCTATATTTGTTGCTAGTCGTTCAGTAAAATCAGTAAAAGTCTCTAGACACGAGAACATTTCTCAATAAAGTGCATTGTACATTAAGCAGCAACAATTGAAGATTGAACAAAACTATATAATATGAAAATACTAAATATTAATAATCAATAACACAGATTTGTTTTAAATGTATGTACTGTATACATTGTTTTGACGTTTTTAAAGAAAATTCTATCAACTCAGCAAATGATGCAAGTTATACGATGACATAGTGCCGACACCCCTAACCCTGCCTTCATCGCTACCGGTATTTTGGAAATTTAGGGGAAACCCTGAATATTAATTACAATGTTAAAACTATTGGCTCTGGTTTAAATCATTAAATTGTTGCCTTTAATCCATCCTGTATCCATGGATGCTGGATTTCCAGATTTTGTAAACATAAACAAAAGCGACAAAATATTTTCTGATAGTAAATACTATCGATCTAACCACTGTGGCATTGACCTAGTACTTTACTACTGGGTATTTGGTATTGCTACTGTCGATATTAATATCAATCCACCCACCATGTTAGTCTTATTACTCCTACACTCCTCTGGACTTTGCAATACTTCTTAATTTTTCTTTCTTTATTCCAGTTATCTTGCCACTTTTTTTCTGACTTTACCACACTTACACGACACTTTCAGTCGTCCATTAATTTTAACGATTTTCGGAACTATTTCATGTATTAAATTCTGTCTTGTTTCTCAAGCTACCGTATTTCCTTGAATTGCCGCCGGGCAAATAGTATGCGCCTGCCTTGAATTACTGTCGGGTCAAACTCGCTTCGCAAAATAATTAGAGCATACTTAGTATTACCGCCAGGTCAAACTCGTGACGTCATGAGTGACACTTCCCCTGTCATCATTTTCAAAATGGAGGAGGGCTGTTTTCAATACCGGTAATTTTAAATCGCATAAAGGGAAGACGATTAAGAGCTATTCAGTAGGATTTAAGGTCCAAGCTAAAAAGAACAGTAAGCAGCTATGTTTTATTAATATACCTGTCACGCCCAAAGCCCTACTTTATATGCTTAATTATGTTTCATTCTATCACTAAATTGGCCCTAGTGTGTGAATGTGAGTGTGAATGTTGTCTGTTTATCTGTGTTGGCCCTGCGATGAGGTGGTGACTTGTCTAAGGTGTGCACTGCCTTCCGCCCGAATGCACCTGAGATAGGCTCCAGCGACCCCAAAAGGGACAAGTGGTAGAAAATGGATGGATGGATGTATCTATTAACCATATCCAATTGTATTTACATTCCGCAAAGTATGTGAAAATACCGCCTAAACATCACAAAATGCCACAAATTCAGTTGACCATTTTGAATATTCCGCTCCAAATATCTTAAGCAATTTCCGTAGATTCTTCGCCACAATGGTACCGCTTCTGCACTTTGACCATATTGTCGGATCAGTCATACCACAAAAGCGCAATAATTGGAAAAATATGTGATTGATTGATTGGTTGATTGAAACTTTTATTAGTAAATTGCACAGTTCAGTACATATTCCGTACAATTGACCACTAAATGGTAACACCCGAATACGTTTTTCAACTTGTTTAAGTTAAGGGGTCCACGTTAATCAATTCATGGTGCTTTTTATCATTCACACTACTTGTCTAAGACAAGAACTCATATGCTTGGCTTTTTATAATTATGCATTCGAAATCGTAAATAAATATCCAACAATTGAGTCAACAGATCAAGGGTCCTCTTTTGCGCCCATTATACCCTCTTAAAACCAATTAGGAACCACCAACAATACTCCATTCACATGTTGTGACCTGATAATTAACCAAATATGAGTGATATTGTTGTTATAAACGTGTGGCACACTGTGGTGTTGAGCAGCGGCCAGCTGCCTTTTTTGTCTGCATGTCTGTGATCTCCTCCTTTCTTGTTTTTTTTTTTTTTGTTCTGGGTGCTCTGTTTCTGGCCGGTGGTCCCTTGTTCTCTGTTCTTCTAAAACAATCTATGGGTTTAATATAGTCTGCTCATCTTTCTTCCCCTCTTTATTTGCTTTCTTTTGTAATTCAAGTTATCATTATATCATATTTATGTATTGTTGTATTTGAAGCAATTGTAAAATTGCTAATAGAGGTAATTATTACTATTAATCCTTATCCATAGTGTTATTCCTGTTTGAATTTTTATTGTTCCGTTTTTAGTGCAATAATGCTTTGTCATTTCTGTGTTTGTAGGAGCCTAAGAGAGAATTGTACATAAATCCATGCTTCTTCTATTATTTTGAGTGATTGATGTGTGTATGTCGGTGTGCACCCTTCGCAGGTGCTGAAGAGTTCTCACACAGGCCTATAAGGGGCAAGAGTGTGCCGGGCGCGTCATGGGCAGTCGGGCACCAGCATACCGTCTTTGACCTCACCTGTCGGTAGACCTCAGCTTTCATAAGCTATGTTTAATTTTGTTTCCTGAGTATTCCTTTTATTATGGTTCCTTGAGTTTTGTAAATAAAATCATCTTCAAACGCGCTGCTGGATCATTTGGAATTACTTGATGGAGACCGGGAAAAGGAGCACTATGTGACAAAGAAAGGCTGTGTATGGTGTGAGTCAGACAAGATACCTGCACCCCAGGTGGAACAGACATTTGAACAAAGGGGTTATAGGAACAATCCCTTTCAGTGTTTTAAGCCACTACAGTATTATTACTATCTACTTCAGCAATTGGTTCAATGCTATCATTTTTTATATCATATTTGTACATATCGTATTTGCTGATGTTGTTTTTGTTTTTGTCTCTCTGTTTTGTTTGCGCAATTCCCACTATGTCTTCTTTTTTTCTTCTTCTTGTTATCCTCACCTGTTCAGGTCTGGCTGCGCCAAACATCTAATACATCAATTTAATAAGGTCAAATTCAAATAAGACAAGAGAAGTCTCTCACACTTCTATTTAGTAAAACAATTATGTACAGCAGATATGGGCATCCACATCAACAATATGATTTCCCTAGGTGGCTGGACAGGACACGTTAAAAAAAACAAAAAGGTTATAAGCACCAACGCGGATGGCTTATTTTAGTGGCACATTGCTAACAGTAAGCTAATGCTAGGTTACACTGCTATTCTTAACACACTAAGCTGGCAAATGTTTCTGCTTGGTCTCAAACTTGCGAAAAGTTAAATCTATATTACATATATGCATCTCTCAGCTGTTAGTAGACAAATGTGACCAAGGGACTGGTCGACCTTGACATCCCCCGAGTGGTGAATAAGACTTTAGTTGCTTCAACTTTTTTTTAAACTTTGTGAGGATTGTGATTGAATATTCATCTAAACAGAGTTATGTGAGCATGCCGTCTGTCGGCATCCCAGCAAGAGTGGACATTGTACAGAAAGTGTTTGTTTTAGTATGGCTTATTGGTTAGTTTGTATGTTTAGCACCTAGCAATGCTGCTGATTTTCTTTCAATAAAGCTCCATCTGTTTAGCACTTGGATTCTAAAACTTTTTTTCTCATCTTCTTTGTGTTCGGGCTCAAAAATATAAGTTTCTGGATTATAATTTTTTATCAAAACAATCATTGGTGGCTCTCACACTTCCTTCTCCCCAGGTCACACTGAGGGTGGCCGTATAAACAACTTTGACACTGTTACTAATATGCGCAACACTGTGAACCCACACCAAACAAGAATGACAAACACATTTCGTGAGAACATCCGCACCGTAACACAACATAAACACAACAGAACAAATACCCAGAATCCCTTGCAGCACTAACTCACCCCCTGCCCCCCAACTCCCGAATTCGGAGGTCTCAAGGTTGGCAAGTATGCTTTATTGACATGGGAAATATATATTTACATTGCCAAAGCAGCATTAAACACAATCAAAACAATTAAATGTATCAAACCTAGTAAAAACTTAATAAACTAGAGAATTGTGCAATACCTCTCTCTCTTTCTCTCCCTCTCTCTCTCTCTCTCTCTCTCTCTCTCTCTCTCTCTCTCTCACAGTTGATTTACAAATTGCATAGGTTGAATTAATCTTCTAACACAATGACACCTACAGTATGTGAACTGAACATCCAGTGCTTAAACAGTGTTATGCTGAGCAAACATGGACACTGGTAAGTCTGGGCGATTAATTTCAGTTTGATCACGGTGATCAACTGTCAGCATAATTCCTCGATCAAACATGGCGGAACTATCTGCTAAAACTTACCGCAGCAGTCGATCAAACGTGGCGGAACTGTCTGCTAGAAGTTACCACAGTAGTAAACTGTAGCTAAGCAACGATGCTCGGTATAATTCTGACCGTACCAATTCGCCTTTATTGACCGTGATCCTGTGTGTGTCCGCATATGTTTGTGTACGTTTGTGTGTGTTTTATTTCCGTGAAAGTGCGCGACCTCCCGTTCCACCGCGGAAAAATCAGGCTCGTCACGACGTAAATAATGTTCGATCAGCGTTGTGCCTCTGCCCCTTACACAGCTGTAAGTACAGCTCAGAATAACAAAATAAAGACATGAGATAGGTTCCAGCACCCCCTGAAGGCGTGGAACATGGATGGATGGATGACTAACATTAGCATAGAAGTTGAAACAACACTTAGAAGGAAGAGCGGCTTTCTGACAAGCTTGCAGACACTCACAGGAGTCTTTATTAGTCCTGACTGGGAGGATAAACACAACCACTAATTTATTTAAAATGAGTCATTTTTAATCAGACTTTTTGTTTGTGTCTGCAAAGATTAAACTGCTCTGATATAAAATGTACTGAACAACTCAGACAGACACTCCGTACTCAAATCATTTTTGAAATTGTGGATCCAATTTTTCTTTGTTGAAATCCTGAAATAATCATTAAAGTTGTCTTATGTGTTGGTACACATTATTTTACAAACTGCACTTTAATGTAATTGTATTCAATATTAAGTATTTGAGTTTTAAAAAACTTCACAATCTGGGCCACCGCTTGCCGTTTGCCAAACCACTGGTGAAAAGCCCTGATGTATACAAGTATTTAAAGAATACAAATAATAATTTACTAGGGGTGTAACGGTACATGTATTAGTATTGAACCGTTTCGGTACGGGGGTTTCGGTTCGGTGCGGAGGTATACCGAACGATTTTCCACACGGATATATTAAGTAGCGTAAACAATACTCAAAATGCCGGACATTTGAGGCATTTAAGAAACTCTGCCCTGACAGCCCCGCAAAAGAAATCAGCGACGGCGTGGCACAGTGGCGGAGTGGTCGTGCGCAACCCGAGGGTCCCTGGTTCAATCCCCCGTTGTGTCCTGAGCAAGACACTTCACCCTTGCTCCTGATGGGTGCTGGTGAGTGCCTTGCATGGCAGCTCCCTCCAAAGTGTGTGAATTGGTAAATGTGGAAGTAGTGTCAAAGCGCTTTGAGTACCTTGAAGGTAGAAAAGCGCTTTAAAAGTGCAACCCATTTATCATTTATCATTTATATCCGGTGAAAAGAGGACATACGGTCCTAGCCCGTTCGCTGCTAGCATGCTAGCAAAAGAGGACATGTCCGGTGATAGCAGCGATCGGGCTACAATAGACTGACCATACCTCCTATTTTCACCGGACATGTCCTCTTTTGCGGGGGTTTCCGGGCGGAGTTTCTTAAATGCCTCAAATGTCCGGCATTTTGAGTCATGATTGCGTGTATTAACAATGTACGTTCCGGGTTAAGAAGGGGTTAAAAACAAAACAATGCTGCTGCTCCCTGACCCACCAGCAACATTCGTGAGGCAGGGGCAGAGAGCGAAAGAGCACGTGTTGGTTGAGGTTGGCAGGGTTGGGGGGGTGGGGTTTGGTGCTAGCGGGGGTGTATAATGTAGCCCGGAAGAGATAGGGATGCATGGGATTCTGGCTATTTGTTCTGTTGTGTTTATGTTGTGTTACAGAGCGGATGTTCTCCCGAAATGTGTTTGTCATTCTTGTTTGGTGTGGATTCACAGTGTGGCGCATATTAGTAAGTGTTAAAGTTGTTTATATCACAACCCTCAGTGTAACCTGTATGGCTGTTGACCAAGTATGCCTTGCAGTCACTTTCGTGTGTTATCAGACTGTATACTACATCTGACTGGCCGACACACAAATAACATGGTGTAAAAGCGGACGTGACGACATGTTTAAGAAGATTTTGAAGGCAATGCCATCACGGCACGCCCTTGATATTGAAGTCCGAGTGAAAATTGGAGAATGTTAGCCCCGGGTGATTCCTGGGAGAGCCAATAAAATCCATAAACCTCCCGGAATAATCGGGGGATCGACCTCTGTCATAGGAAGACGTGTTGGTTGAATTGAGGAGGTATTCCTAGTATTGCCTCCACTAATCCACAACATCTGCAGTCGAGGTCAGCAGAACACCATCCTCACCATACACTGTGTTGGCAATGCACTGCTTCCCCTTCCTGAGGCAACGGATGGTGGTCCAGAATCAAAGTCAATCAATCAATCAATCAATCAAAGTTTATTTATATAGCCCTAAATCACGAGTGTCTCAAAGGGCTGCATAAGCCACAACTACATCCTCTGCTCAGATCCCACATAAGGGCAAGAAAAAATGAAACCCGATGGGATTACAATGAGAAACCTTGGAGGGGACCGCAGATGTGGGGACCCCCCTGGGCGACCGGTGGAATGGAAATTGAGTGGATCTATCATAATAGTGTGAGAGTCCAGTCCATAGTGGATCTAGTATAATATAGTGTGAGAGTCCAGTCCATATTGGGGCTGGCAGGATATCATCTTGAGTGAAGACAGGTCAGCAGCGCAGAAACGTCCCCAACTGATGCACAGAGGAGTGGTACACCCTGGGTCTCGACTTTGGAGAGCTACCGCCTCACCTGTGTTCACTGAACATATGTTGCAATCCGAGCAACGTTATCATGGATGCCTCTGCTTATTTCAGCCATCCACATTCTGCACGTGTTACAACAGCGTGGTTTCATAGTTAAAGAGTGCTGGTACTAGACTGACCTGTCTGTAGACCAGACCTGTCTCCTATTGAGAATCTGTGGCGCAATATGAAGCCTAAAGTACCACAACAGAGACCCTGGACTGTTGAACAACTTAAGCTGTACATCAAGCTAGAATAGCAAATAATTCAACTTGAAAAGTTTAAATTGAACTGAGGAGACCAATAAAAAAATTGGTCTCCTCAGTCCCCAAACGTTAACCGAGTGTTGTTAAAAGGAAATTACATGTAACACAGTGGTATCAATGCCCCTGTGCCAAGTTTTTTGCAATGTGTTGCTGCCATAAAATTCTAAGTTAATAGTTATTTGCACAAAGAAAACAGAAGTTTCTCAGTTCAAACATTCAATATATTGTCTTTCAAATGAATTTAGGTTAAAAAAGGATTTGCAAATCATTGCATTCTGTTTTTATTTACAAATTACACATTGTGCTAACTTCACTGGTTTTGGGTTGTGTATCTCCGGCAGGAGGGATAATGTATTCCCTACGGTTTGTCTTGTCTGTCAGTCTGTGTTTGTAAGTCAGCATCATAGTTCAAAATATTATGAGCAGATTTGGATTTAACTTTTACAAAATATCAGACATTTGAAAGTAACAGTTGAATAGATTTTGGGGGGGACATGATCACCTTTGGATTCAGGATATTTTTTGATGATTCTTTAGTATTAAAAGATAGGGCCTGGCAGATGATTGAGCTGTCAGAGTGCTTGTTTTTAGTTACATCAGAAATTATTTAATTTGACTTTAATTTTAAAACAGGGACAGTGCCTAATAATTACCACACAAGTGTAAATATGCAAGATTGTCGCGGGTGGCTAATTACCATTTATCGTCCCTGCGGCGATAAATGTCAAACACATAAGAACAGGACAGTACCAAACAGGACAACACGGCCATATACAAGGATAAAACAATAGAATAAACCAAATTACTACTGACCAACAAGCAATTGAATGACCATAGAAATTTGTATTTAAGTGTAAGAGTGCTTAAGTGCTAAACTGCTCAGGTACTATAGTGCTTGAGTGTTAAAATACTGTATATAAGAAGAGAATGCACATTGCCCAATTCAATGTGCTAATTCACATGTTTGTAAAGAGCTCATGTAAATTGCACATTGCCCTATCGCACTTAGTTTGCACACACGGATGTGTGTGTGCAGGTATTATTGCACAAGTTAGCATATATAGTTCTGATTATGTACTCACTATTTAACATCATTTGCATACATAGCGAAGTTTCATGTAACAGACAGGGTCACTGGTTTACACCCCCCCCCTTCCATAAAAAACAAAAAAAAGAATCCATACATTAAAAATATAGTTTTCCATAACATCAATTACAATTAATAATATAACACATCCAGTTGATTTCAAGATAATGGTAGCTGATTGTCTTGCATTAAAATACACACTGCGGCATCCTCATGAGATGTACATTTATTGAAACAGAGCTGCTAGAATTTGAGGTAATATTCCTGTTTGGTGAATTGAAGAGACCTAAAAATTAGAATCAACGCAGTGGGAGAATGGAAGTGCGCAACCCGAGGGTCCCTGGTTCAAATCCCACCTAGTACCAACTTTGTCACGTCCGTTGTGTCCTGAGCAAGACACTTCACCCTTGCTCCTGATGGATGCTGGTTGGCGCCTTGCATGGCAGCTCCCTCCATCAGTGTGTGAATGTGTGTGTGAATGGGTAAATGTGGAAGTAGTGTCAAAGCGCTTTGAGTACCTTGAAGGTAGAAAAGCGCTATACAAGTACAACCCATTTATCATTTATTTATAACTTTAAAATCTGTGGCACCATTTTGTTGTTGTTGTTCCCTTGTGTTAAAGCTGTGATTCCCATTTTTAATATCCCCCTATTATGTGCTTTTCAATTACTTAAAGGGACACACATATGTGCTAATTCTTCACATCTCTTTGTCCCTGTTTTCCTTCCTTCCAGATCCACATCATTGACTTTGATGATGAGAATAACATCATTAATAAGAATGTCCTTCTTCACCAAGCTGGGGAAATATGGCACATTGGTGCGAGTCCTGCAGATAAAGAAGTGGTGACCACCTGCTACAACAAAAGTAAGTCCCACTGCTTCCATATTGGTCTTTCTCCATTCACTGCCTGCTGATGAATTGTGTTTTCCCTCGGTGTCTTTTAATATACATATATATTGCCTTTTTTTTTGTTTGTTTGATTAGACAGGGCACAACCACATCAATAATAATTAGGACATATATAGTATTATTACATTATTTTTGAAAAAACTTAGGAAAAAAACTATAATACTGATTTAGCAATGGGAATCGCAGCATTAGCGGCGTGACCCCAAGATGCAGAATGCAGTGGGGCAAAAAAGTATTTAGTCAGCCACCGATTGTGCAAGTTCTCCCACTTAAAATGATGACAGAGGTCTGTAATTTTCATCATAGGTACACTTCAACTGTGAGAGACAGAATGGGAAAAAAATCCAGGAATTCACATTGTAGGAATTTTAAATAATTTATTTGTAAATTAAGGTGGAAAATAAGTATTTGGTCAACAACAAAAATTCAACTCAATACTTTGTAATATAAACTTTGTTGGCAATAACAGAGGTCAAACAGTTACTATAGGTCTTTACCAGGTTTGCACACACAGTAGCTGGTATTTTGGCCCATTCCTCCATGCTGATCTTCTCGAGAGCTTTGATGTTTTGGGGCTATTGCCGAGCAACACAGACTTTCAACTCCCTCCACAGATTTTCTATGGGGTTGAGGTCTGGAGACTGGCTAGGCCACTCCAGGACTTTCAAATGCTTCTTACGGAGCCACTCCTTTGTTGCCCGGGCGGTGTGTTTGGGATCATTATCATGCTGGAAGACTCAGCCACGTTTCATCTTCAAAGCTCTCACTGATGGAAGGAGTTTTTGGCTCAAAATCTCACGTTACATGGCCCCATTCATTCTTTCCTTAACACGGTTCAATCGTCCTGTCCCCTTAGCAGAAAAACAGCCCCAAAGCATAATGTTTCCATCCCCATGCTTCACAGTAGGCGTGGTGTTCTTGGGACGCAACCCAGTATTCTTCTTCCTCCAAACACGACGAGTTGAGTTTATACCAAAAATTTCTATCTTGGTTTCATCTGACCACATGACATTCTCCCAATTCTCTGCTGTATCATCCATGTGCTCTCTGGAAAAACTTCAGACGGGCCTGGACATGCACTGGCTTAAGCAGGGGGACACCTCTGGCAATGCAGGATTTGATTCCCTGTCGGCGTAGTGTGTCACTGATGGTAACCTTTTTTACTTTGGTCCCAGCTTTCTGCAGTTCATTCCCCAGGTCCCCCCGTGTGGTTCTGGGATTTTTGCTCACCGTTCTCATGATCATTTTGATCCCACGGGATGAGATCTTGCGTGGAGCCCCAGATCGAGGGAGATTATCAGTGGTCTTGTATGTCTTCCATTTTCTGATAATTTTTCTGATAAGTGATTTTTTTCCCACCAAGCTGCTTGCCTATTGTAGATTCACTCTTCCCAGTCTGGTGCAGGTCTACAATTATTTTCCTGGTGTCCTTCGACAGCTCTTTGGTCTTGGCCATAGTGGAGTTTGGAGTCAGACTGTTTGCGGCTGTGGACAGGTGTCTTTTATACAGATAACGAGTTCAACCATAATTTACAAATAAATTCTTAAAAATTCCTACAATGTGAATTCCTTTCACAGTTGAAGTGTACCTATGATGAAAATTACAGACCTGTGTCATCATTTTAAGTGGGAGAACTTGCACAGTCGGTGGCTGACTAAATACGTTTTTGCCCCACTGTATGTGAGGCAGGTGGTGAGTAAAATAATAGTATTTAATACACTATAATTGACCCTTGTGTGAGAATGTGAGTGTGAATGCTGTCTGTCTATCTGTGTTGGCCCTGTGATTAGGTGGCGACTTGTCCAGGGTGTACACAGCCTTCCGCCCGAATGCAGCTGAGATAGGCCCCAGCACACCCCGCGACCCCGAAAGGTACAAGCGGTACAAAATGGATGGATAGATGGATGGAAGGATGGATAAA
The DNA here is from genome assembly GCF_033978795.1 of Nerophis ophidion. Classification (NCBI taxonomy): domain Eukaryota; kingdom Metazoa; phylum Chordata; class Actinopteri; order Syngnathiformes; family Syngnathidae; genus Nerophis; species Nerophis ophidion. The sequence goes on from NC_084613.1 coordinate 55,317,358, forward strand.
CTAAATAAAATATACTTACAAGGGAATAGGAGAACACGCAACTACTAATGGGAAATAACAAAAGAAGGCAAGTGCAGCTAATAAGGGTACAAGACATGAAACATATTTTTGAGAAAAATAGACTGTCAATAAACAAAGCATACCAAGCAGAGCAATGATCCAAGGCTGTCCGAAAGAATAGGAAATGGGAAAATTGAAGTCTGATTGGCAATCGGGTACAGGTGTGTCCCTGTTGATAATCAATGGCAGGTTTAGGAGCCAGCACTCTGTGGCCAAACAGTGGAAGTAAACCTACAAAATAAGAGTATTGGACTGGAACTTAGACATCACACAAACAGGAAAAACAAAGCAAGTCCTAAAACAGTCACAAGAGTGTGACACAAGCACCAAATAATAGATCTGAAGGTAAAATTACCCGCTTGTCTCTAAAGCAAAGTCGCTACTGACACAGTCTGTAACGGCAAGCATCCTAATGTTAAGTTCAAAATGATTCTTGATAGGGAAACCTCCGGTACTATAAAAACAGTTGTAGCACTAGAAGTACTGTAAACAAATATATACTATATATAGTTGTTGTATAATATATATATATATATATATATATATCCATCCATCTATCCATTTTCTACCGCTTATTCCCTTTTGGGGTAGCGGGGGGCGCTGGTGCCTATCTCAACTACAATCGGGCGGAAGGCAGCTTACACCCTGGACAAGTTGCCAACTCATCACAGGGCCAACACAGATAGACGGACAACATTTACACTCACATTCACACACTAGCGTCAATTTAGTGTTGCCTATATATAAATGTATATATATATTTGTGTATATATATATATATATATATATATATATATATATATATATATATATATATATGTGTATATGTATATATGTATATATATATATATATATATGTATATATGTATATATATTCCCTTGCAATGGTTATCTGATACCGCTTTAAGTACAACAAACTTTTATTTAAAATGATTGCTTGCCACATTATTGCAAGCACTCAAAAGTCTGACTCTCATCACATTGCTTTTGAAATGTAAGAAATTAAACTGGCACTTGTGTTTCATTGCCCAATCTCTGCCCACCCACTCAATATCTGTGACTGCAACATGTTCTAACCTCCTATTGCTTCTCCAACTTTTAAAGAAGTTCCTTGATCAGTTCTACACTTCACCAGATCCAATTAGCAGGTCTCTATCATTACTGTGGTTGTACCAAGACAACTAATTTGCGATTTGGATTACAGTGTATTTGCATCACTGCACCCACCCCTGCACTACAAAACAGCCTGCATTTACTGTAGCAATCTGTGTATTTGTCAATGTGTCATCCCCAGCCAATGACAGCAGGGTGGTGTCCTGTGCAGCAGTATGGCGGATGCCCTCCAATTGGGAGATAGGAAATCACGAGTCACCTGACGATTCAGCCCACAACCCCCAAACTCTGGAGCTGCTCTGTCACCTAGACAACAGTGCCCATGGCAACGCAGCCTGGTAGGTGTTTTGGGGAAACAGCAATGTTTGAACAAATAATGGAAGCTATAGAACATATCGATCCACCTATCGAACTAATTATAGATCTATCTATTGATTTTTCTATTGATCTGGTGGGACTTCTTCCATGATCATCGACTTACTTTTACCGGAAATTAAATTTTTGACAACTTGCAATGGTTTAATGTATGCATGTCATAGCATAGACTCCCTGACAAAAAAAACTACCCCCAATTGCATTGAACAGTGTATGATGTTATGATAGTCACTAGTATTCTATGATCAGGGGTTCTGAATCTTTTTTTGGGACCACAGACCCCTGAGAGATAATAACGTTTTCCAAGAACTGCCTTATAACTCTCATGCTGGCGTAAAAAAAAAACAAAAAAACACTACACTAGATGCCATAGGAATTATTACAATTTCAAACATTTCAGCCTAAATACCTCAAACATTTTTTTCATAATAATAACTTAAACGCCTTTAATTTGTTGAGTAACACATTTTAAAGCTTACATAAAATCCAACCCAATCCCTTTTATTTGTCTAGTACCTTTTAAAAACTGTTCATGTTTCACAAATTGCAGTTAAAATAAAGCACACATGGTGGCAGAGGGGTTAGTGCGTCTGCCTCACAATACGAAGGTCCTGCAGTCCTGGGTTCAAATCCAGGCTCGGGATCTTTCTGTGTGGAGTTTGCATGTTCTCCCCGTGAATGCGTGGGTTCCCTCCGGGTACTCCGGCTTCCTCCCACTTCCAAAGACATGCACCTGGGGATAGGTTGATTGGCAACACTAAATTGGCCCTAGTGTGTGAATGTGAGTGTGAATGTTGTCTGTCTATCTGTGTTGGCCCTGTGATGAGGTGGCGACTTGTCCAGGGTGTACCCTGCCTTCCGCCCGATTGTAGCTGAGATAGGCGCCAGCGCCCCCCGCGACCCCGAAAGGGAATAAGCGGTAGAAAATGGATGGATGGATGGATGGATAAAGCACACATTAAAAACAAGATAACAATGGAAAGTGGATTACAGTAAAATTAATATAATAAATACAATCAAATAATAAAACACAGAGCTATCTAAGCTAAAAAAAGAGTGAAAATATGTTTTAAGACACAAAAGTTTTTATAAAGGATTCTATCCTTATCTCCAGATAGAGATCATTCCAAAGCTTTGGAGCAACAAAATATTTGCAGTTTTTGAAAGGGCGATAGGAAGAAATTAATCATAAGAAGAAATTAATACAGAGAACCTCATGGGGTATAGCTTTTTAAGAGGTCAGAAATATATTGAGGCGCTGATCCATTAAGAGATTTAAAAAACTAAACAATACAAATTATTTTAAAATTGACTGGGAGCCAGTTGAGGGGCGCTAAAACAGGGATAATGTTTTCCTGTGCCTCCTATGCAGCCACATTTTGAACTAACTGCAGACATACGGGTAAAGCCTTGCTTAGGCCAACATGCTGTGCATTGCAATAGTCCAATTGGGATAAAATAAAAACATGGATTAGGCAAGACAAGGTACATTTATTTTTTTAACACAATTCGTACACAAGGAAATTCAAAGTGCTTTACAAGAA
>NC_084613.1:55325449-55327949 GCF_033978795.1 Nerophis ophidion
AAAAGATTCAGCAACACAGATGTCCAAAATACTGTATAATTGCGCAATGAAAAGAGACGACTTTTAGCCGTAAGTGGTGCTGGGCTAATATGCCCTCTCCAACCAATAACGTCACAAACACGCGTCATCATCGCGTCATCATTCCGCGACGTTTTCAACAGGAAACTCCGTGGGAAATTCAAAATTGTAATTTAGCAAACTAAACCGGCCGTATTGGCATGTCTTACAATGTTAATATTTCCTCATTGATATATAAATTATCAGAATGCGTGGTCGGTAGTAGTGGGTTTCAGTAGGCCTTTAAAACTTACCGGTATGCAGAAATTGAGCATTTTCTCTGGCCCTACTCGGGTGAGTGAGTACCTGAAATCCCTCACTCTAAAGGCCTAGATTTATTCTCCCTCCCCCTCGTTATGCCCATTACGCCTACATGCAAATGATTGGGAAACCACTACCCTCACCAGGATGCGCAAAATGTTGCGATAGGCTTAAAAAGTAGGGTAAGGTGGTGGATTTGGAATGGTCCAAAATAAAATAGGGCCTCAGGTGTTCATATAACTGTTGTCTGATTTTCTAGGATAAGCAAGTTTGGCTTTTTTCCACCTTGATGAAGTGGAGTGACTTAAGGGGAACTGCACTTTTTTGGTAATTTTTCCTGTCATTCTCAATCAATCAATCAAAGTTTATGTGTAACGCTCTTACACAGAACTGCCTCAAAAGGCTCCACAAACCACAACGAAATCTTCTGATTTTAACCCACATCTGGGCAAGAAAAAACTCCAAATGCACAAAATGGGGAAAAACAGAAAGCTTGGGAAGAGGAAGTTATGTAGGGATGCTTTGTAAATTCGATATGACTACAACATGTGTTAGAGAAAGTATTAAAAAGGCTATAAAACAATGAAAAGCACACAAATATAAAGATAACACTCATCTTTGATGACAAAGGACCACAGCCGAACCAACAGCAGCAAGAGCGAGCAGGCAGCAACCCCTATATAAGACAACACATGTTTTTCTTTTTTTTATGCATTCTAGTTTGTAATATACAGCAAGTACAAGGTGGATAACAATGTAGTTAACAGGAGTAATTTATTTTACCCAAAAGCCCTCTAACACATTCGATGAGGTAGCGACTTGTCCAGGGTGTACGCCGCCTTCCGCCCGATTGTAGCTGAGATAGGCGCCAGCGCTCCCCGCTACCCCAAGGGTAATAAACAGTAGACAATGGATGGATGGATGGAATACTCTATTTGCATCTCGTGACATGAATATTAAACAAGTATTAGCATTATTATTACAAGCGCTAACGCCAAGGAATTACTTTTCGCAGCGCCTTGATTTCCGAGGTACAGTAACTAGCTTATGCAGTTACTGTATTGACGAACTGGGCTGTTTTGTTGCCTCTGAGTTGTTAAAAGTTAATTCTAGATTATGAACCATGCCTCTCACTTGTATGGTTGAATGTTGTGGTTCTAAACCAAGAAGTTGGTCAACTTTGACATTCAACTTAGACCTGTTGATCGCAAGAAAGACACAAAAAGAGACTTGTTTGGTTCACTTTTTTTTTTTATACCTGGTTCACTTTTTTTTTTATATACCTGTGTGAGGAATATGATTAATTCCTCATTTAAACGGGAAAGTATGCCTTTTTTTTGTCTCGTACTCGCCAGTTCTAGATCCTACATGGCGGTCGAATTGTCCCAACTTGTCGGATTATCTCCTCAGCCTTTTACTGTCCAGGTGAAATGCATAATATATGTATGATCTACAATAAACTTACAGAGAACAAGGAAGCAGCATACCACTCGATGATGTAAACATAAGGAGACACAAAAGTAATCACAGGGGCCGAGGTGAATCACGGTGCCACTATAAATAGTTTGTCGATGTTAGCACTTATAACAGAAATATCACTAATACTAGGTTAATATTCAAGTCACGTGATGTAAATTGAGCATTGTTGGCACTTTGTAAATGGTTATTTACACTGATTTCATGTGCGGAATTTTGTAGCTCCCATTGGCTCCGCTCTAAGCAGACTTTTATTTACCTTTTATTTAATATTTAGAATCCCTAAAAAAAAAAATCTATTCGTCTTCATGTCTTTCATAATGATTGTGAACAATAGGCAAAATTTAACAGCAAACAAGTGCAGTTCCACTTTAAGCCATAGCGACTGAAATCTCTACACATAAAAGAACACAAATATGTCAGGACTTGGTCAAAAATAGGACTCAGATGCAGATGTGGGGAATAATCCGGCAGGCTTTTATTTTGAAAAGTTCACTTTTCACCTCTTGAGTCAGGGAAATACAACAACGGCTATAAACTTTAGCAACTAGGTGAAAAGGTTTCACAAAATGTTAACAAACAGAAAATCACTCCAAAAGGAGGAATCAAAAATATATATCTCTAACTACACTAGTGAGGAATATAACTATGAAATTTAAACAAAAAAACACTCTCCAAGAGGAGGAAAAACAATGGGTTACACAGC
>NC_084613.1:55632949-55725449 GCF_033978795.1 Nerophis ophidion
ACTTGCCTGTGCATGAAAAGTTATACATACACTATATATATATATACATACAATATATATATATATATATATATATATATATATATAGATATATATATATATTTACATTAGTTTTGGATGATACCTTAAATTTTGGTATCAATCCGATACCAAGTAGTTACAGGATCATACATTGGTCATATTCAAAGTCCTCATGTGTCCAGGGAAATATTTCTTGAGTTTATAAACAATATACATTTAAAAACAAAAAACAAAAGAAGATGTTGTGATGGCAAAAAATATTGACGTAATCATAGTGGTATCGACTAAATACGTCCCTGTACTTGATATCATTACAGTGGATGTTAGGTGTCGATCCACCAATGGCGTTTGTTTACATTTTGATGCCGGTGAGCTATGGTGTGTAGTGAAGCATGTTTAGCTATTTCTTGTCCTGCAGGGATGATACTTGTAAGAAACGTACTTTGTTTTTTGCCATGGAGGCAAGGATTAGTGATTTAGAAGTCCCTAAAACACTGCAGACGGCGGATGGACGTTAGCCGCTAGCTAACTAGCCATGTCTTAAAGCATGGGCATTTCAGTGTTAAAACTTCACCTTTATCGTTAGTTTTTAAGCCAAAATGCACCCGTTTTCCCTTTTCTCTCTCCACACTGTGTCTGCTTGTAAGTACTCCATGATAGCGTACTGCCAAACATGCTCCTCTGCTCGTAAAACCAGCAGCGGGTGCGGAGGGGTGCGTGTCCGGTACGTTTCAGAGACGGTATCGTACTGAATGTGATTCATTAGTATTGCGGTACTTAGGGCTGGGCGATATATCGATATATACGATATATCGCGGGTTTCTCTCTGTGTGATATAGAAAATGACTATATTGTAGTATTCGAGTATACATTCTTACGCAGTTGCTTTTAGCTGCAGGCATTACACTACAGGCTCTTCTCAGTCTTTCCTGTCTCTCCTCACTGACAAGCAGGCGCACATTCTTACATACGTCACATACTGTCATGTCATACGTCACTTACGTACACACCCTCGCCCAAAAGAGAGGTAGCAGACTGGGCTACGTTAGCTGCTAACGTAGCCGTACAAGTGGGAATACGAGAGAAAAAAAGTGCGGATCTGGTAACAAATGAAGGAAGACTTAATTCCCAATTCTGGCGGTGGTTTGGCTTCAAGCGGGAATATGTCTAACAGACAACCGTAATTTGTCAAGTGTATAAAAAGTAGCATTACTGCTAATATGTAGCATCATTTGAAAAGTCACCTGCTAGAGAATGAAGAGAATTTCATAGTGTTCGTCATAACATACCACATAGTGAAGGACGAATTCTATTTGATTTCCTATTTTGCAGCTCATTTTTATTTGACACTGTAGCGGTTGATTTACGGACATAATTCGCCACACCTAGTGCTTGACCTTATTGTTATTATTCACTGTACTGTTCGAGTATGCACATGACAATGTTGTTCTGTTTCACTGTACTGTTCAATTAGGCACATGACAAGGTTGTTCCGTTGCAGGTAATTCGGCGCGGCCCCTTTAAGTGGCCGGCAGGAGATTCTCCCAAAGGTGGGGGTTTGTTGTTCCCGCCATTTTTGAGTGTTTTAAGTCAGTCTGTTCTGGTTCTAAAAGAATAAAGGACGCACACGTTTTTGTGTGTCAACGATACACGAAGTTGTCTTGCTTTCACGCTACAAGCACAACACTGGTGACCCCGACGTTTCACTGAACGAATTCAGTGGATTTTTTTTCGACCATGACGGCGAATGCAGTTTCTCTGAAGCTGCCCGAGTTCTGGGAATCTTCCGCGACTGTATGGTTTGCCCAGGCCGAGGCACAGTTCACCCTGCGAGGTATCACCGAAGACGACACTAAGTTCCATTATGTTGTGTCCTCCCTCGGGAGCGCGACAGCGTCCAGAGTGGCTAGCGTCCTTACGCACCCACCGTAGAGGAACAAGTACCTCACGTTGAAGGCTCACCTGTTACAGACATTTGGACTTACCGACGCGGAGCGAGCTCGACGCCTTTTTTCGTTGCAGGGGCTTGGCGATTGCAAGCCCTCTGAACTCATGGACAAAATGCTAAACCTCTTGGGTGAGCACAGCCCAGGATTTCTGTTCGTGCAGCTTTTCCTGACACTCCTGCCTTCTCAGGTGCGGGCTGCTTTGGCTAACACCGCCATTTTGGACTGCCCCGAACTAGCTGCTGAAGCGGATAAAGTTTTTGTAGCCACCCAACCGACCTATGTGGCTGCATTTCTACCGGCTGAGGCAGATTCGCCCACTATCGCGGCTGCCGCCGCGGTAGCGGCGCCCCCCAGGCGGCAACCGGATTCTGGATTATGTTTTTTCCATGCGAAGTTCGGGACAAAAGCCAGGCGCTGCCGAACCCCGTGCAGTTTTCGACGACCGCCGCCGGGAAACGCCGGGGCCGGCGCTCAGCAGTAGCCATGAGTGTCGGCAGTACTGGCAGGCTGCTCTTCATCCAAGACTCCCTCTCTGGACGTCGGTTCCTGTGTGACACGGGCGCGCAGAGGAGCGTCCTGCCAGCATCAAACTTGGACATGCTGTCTGAGTCTCATGGCCCCCCCATGGAAGCGGCCAACGGCAGCCCCATCCGCACTTATGGAATACGGTACGTGGAAGTGTGTTTTGGTGGACAGCGTTTCAGTTGGAACTTTGTGACTGCTAAAGTGACAGTGCCGCTCATCGGGGCAGATTTTCTCTGTGCTTTCGGCCTCCTTGTGGATGTTAAAAACAGGCGTTTGGTGGATGCAATTACGTTCTGCTCCTACAAGTGCAGTCTCAGCGCGACAGACCCAATCAGACTTTCCAGCATGCTACCCACCGCAGACGTTTTTCTGCGCCTCCTCGCCGATTCCCCCACCCTGGTGCAGCCCACGTTCTCGTCAGCTACCACCAAACATGGTGTGGAACACCACATCTCCACCACGGGCCCCCCTGTGCACGCACGTGCCCGGCGCCTGGACCCCGCTAAGCTCTCCATCGCTAGAGCTGAATTTGGGACCATGGAACGCCTCGGGATAATTCGCCGCTCAGACAGCCCGTGGGCGTCGCCCCTCCACATGGTGGAGAAGCCCGGAGGTGGTTGGCGGCCGTGCGGGGATTACCGCAGACTCAACGAGGCGACTACCCCGGACCGTTACCCTGTCCCCCACATACAAGACTTTTCCGCCAACCTGGCTGGTAAAACTGTATTTTCTAAGGTAGATCTCGTCCGGGGCTATCATCAGGTGCCGGTCCACCCCTCTGATATTCCGAAGACAGCGGTAATTACCCCATTTGGACTGTTTGAATTTTTACGCATGCCGTTTGGCCTTAAGAGCGCCGCACAGACTTTCCAGCGGTTGATGGACTCTGTTTTACGTGATTTGCCGTTTTTGTTTGTTTATTTGGACGATATCCTGGTAGCAAGCACCTCGCAAGCCGAACATGTGACCCACCTTAGGACTCTTTTTCAGCGTCTTAGCCAACACGGGCTCATTGTTAACCCGGCTAAGTGCCAATTCGGGGTGTCTGTGATCGACTTCCTCGGTCATCGTGTCACGGAGTGCGGGGCAGTTCCCCTCCCAGCAAAGGTGGCTGCCATCGCAAACTTCCCCCGCCCACTCACGGTTAAGACTCTCCAGGAGTTCCTGGGCATGGTAAATTTTTACCATCGTTTTATTCCCAGGGCAGCTGACCTCATGCGGCCGCTGTATGATGCGCTTAAAGGAGCTGCTCCCAAGCACATGGTGGACTGGTCCGACACGCGGCACAGTGCTTTTGTGGGGGTCAAGTCTGCTCTCGCTAACGCTACCCTGCTGGCACACCCATTACCCGATGCTCCCATTGCAATCACCACAGACGCGTCAGACTATGCCGTAGGTGCAGTGCATGAGCAGTGGGTGGGCGGCACTTGGCAACCTTTGGCTTTCTTTAGCAGGCAGTTGCGCCCCTGCGAGCGGAAATATAGCACATTTGACCGTGAGCTCCTCAGCCTCTATCTGGCCATACGCCATTTCCGTTCGTTGCTTGAGGGCCGGCCTTTCACAGCTTTTGTGGACCACAAACCGCTCACTTTCGCGATGGCCAAGACAGCTGAACCGTGGTCGGCTCGGCAACAGAGGCACCTCTCCTACGTCTCAGAGTTCACGACAGACATCCAACACCTTGCTGGTAAGAGCAATGTCGTTGCTGACTGCCTTTCCCGAGCTGTCGCTGGCGCCGTCCATGTCGGGCTCGATTTTGCTCAAATGGCAGTTGACCAGGCCGACGACCCTGACATCAAAGCTCTGAAGGCTGCAACCACAGGGTTACGGTTGTCTGAGGTCCCTTTTGAGGACACAGGGGTTATGCTCCTTTGTGACATCGCTACCGGTCGGCCACGGCCCCTTGTGCCCGCCTGTTGGAGGCGGCGTGTTTTCGACTCCATCCACGGCCTTTCTCACCCGGGCAGGAAACCTTCCCAGCGGCTAGTAGCTGCAAAATTTGTCTGGCGGGGATTAAAGAAAGATGTTAGGGACTGGGTTTCCACCTGTGTAGCATGCCAGCGCTCAAAGGTGCACTGCCACACGCGGGCTCCACTGGCACCGTTTACGGTTCCGGAGCGCCGTTTTGACCATGTCAATGTGGACTTGGTCGGCCCTCTTCCATCCTCACGCAGCTACACATACCTTCTCACGATGGTTGACAGGACCACCCGCTGGCCGGAAGCAGTACCTCTGACGTCCGCCACCTCCGCAGAGGTGGCCGCGCGTTCATTGGTACGTGGGTTGCCCGTTTCGGTACCCCGTCGGACATATCATCCGACCGGGGCTCGCAGTTCACTTCTGAGCTTTGGGCCGCTGTGGCCGAGAGCTTGGGAGTGAAACTCCACCACACAACGGCATATCACCCACAGGCCAATGGTATGTGTGAGCGATTTCACAGATCCATGAAGGCAGCGCTTAGGGCGTCCCTGAAGGACAGCGCCTGGGTAGACAAACTCCCTTGGGTAATGCTGGGCCTTCGGACTGCCCCCAAGGAAGACCTGCAATCTTCCTCGGCAGAGTTGGTGTATGGGCAGCCCCTGCGTGTGCCGGGAGATTTCATTCCTAACACGACGGCATCTTGGTCCGCTGGTGAGCAACGAGCTGCTCTCCTCGATGCTGCCAAGGGTTTTGCCCCCATCCCCACTTCTCAGCACGGACTTACGCCGTCTCATGTTCCCACTTCTTTAAGGGGTGCAGCTTTTGTTTTTGTCCGCCACGACGCCCACCGCGGCCCCTTTCAGCCCCCTTACAATGGGCCATTTTGCGTCCTAGAGAGCGGGGACGAACATTTTCTCTTGGATATCGGGGGTCGGTCTGAAAAGATCACGGTGGACCGGCTGAAAGTGGCCCACTTAGATCTTAGTCAGCCGGTTACCACAGCTGTACCCCCACGCCGGGGTCGTCCGCCCGCGTTGCCTAGGCCTCATAATGACTTTTTGCATCCTTCTGAGCAATCCCTCGGTACCTTGGACTGTGCAGATTCCATTCCGTTTCCCCCTGCTGACTCCCCGGCGTTAGTACCAGTCCGGCGCACCCGGTCTGGTAGACCTGTTCGTGCCCCTGTCTATTGACCGTTTATTTTCCTTAGTGATGGCGAATTCTGGGGGGAAGTGTGTAGCGGTTGATTTACGGACATAATTCGCCACACCTAGTGCTTGACCTTATTGTTATTGTTCACTGTACTGTTCGAGTGTGCACATGACAATGTTGTTCTGTTTCACTGTACTGTTCAATTAGGCACATGACAAGGTTGTTCCGTTGCAGGTAATTCGGCGCGGCCCCTTTAAGTGGCCGGCAGGAGATTCTCCCAAAGGTGGGGGTTTGTTGTTCCCGCCATTTTTGAGTGTTTTAAGTCAGTCTGTTCTGGTTCTAAAAGAATAAAGGACGCACACGTTTTTGTGTGTCAACGATACACGAAGTTGTCTTGCTTTCACGCTACAAGCACAACAACACTTAAAATGTCTCTGACAATCTTGCAATTTATGTTTTGGAAATGTCATGAATGTTTGTGCCATTGCTTAATAAATGTAATAAATACACTTTTGGTCAATTGACTTAGTTGTGATTTCCCTCTCTGCATGAAAGTTTAAAAGTAGCATATATGAATGCAGTATGAAGAAGAATGTTTTAATGTATACACATATAATCATCATACTGCTGTGATTATATGCCTCAAGTATTCATTCAAGGCCAAGGCAAAATATCGTAATATATATCGTATATCGCGATATGGCCTAAAAATATTGCGATATTAAAAAAAGGCCTTATCGCCCAGCCTAAGCGGTATTATACCTTTTTGTTCCAACAACTGACTTGACTGTCTTGTACGATTCATGAAGCAGAATGGACCCCAGAAGCAGATGAAGCACAGTTGTTTGTATAAACAAAGACTTTAATAAAACCACAGGAAGATTAAAACACAAAACAATGGCACTGGTGGGAAAAGCCGGTGCCACGAAAAAACATGGAAAACAAAGCAGCAAATAAAATACTATCTGAGATGAAGGTGACAGTATTCGGGGCACATTAAAACATAAAAAGTAGCAAAATAAACCACTTCTCAAGTTCAGGCAGGGAAAAGTAGCGAGGAGAAAGTTGGTGCGGTCTGATGTGAAGACAAGACATCAGGGAAAGAACCAGCAACATTGGATGACTGCAATCAGCTAATATAATTAGATGTCTATTGCCACAGGTGTGCATACTTTGCTGTTGGTGCTCAAACTGTTCCCTGTGTTTCAGATGACCTTGTTTGCTGATCCTGGGCAGAGGTCCTACAGCTCACCTGCAACCGGTTATCAATCAGCTCCATACTCTGAGGCATGATCGATGCGGGATTGTTACTCTGACCTCACCAGCGTAGTTGTTCTTTTACCTTGCTATTTCCTATCTTTTTCTGATGCTGCTTTGATTCCTGATTATACTATAGGTTATCTTGGAATATTTATTTAGGATGTCTTTTGTAATCAGTGATTTTTTTTTTGGTGTACTTTTACTTGTGCTGTAGCATTCCCTCTAAAGGCCTACTGAAATGAGATTTTCATATTTACACGGGAATAGCAGGTCCATTCTATGTGCCATACTTGATCATTTCGCGATATTGACATATTTTTGCTAAAAGGATTTCGTAGAGAAAATCGACGATAAAGTTTGCCACTTTTGGTAGTTCCTGAAAAAGCCTCGCCTTTACCGGAAGTCGCAGACGATGACGTCGCAAGTGTGGGGGCTCCTCACATATTCACATTGATTTTAATGGGAGCCTCCAACAAAAACAGTGATTCCGACCGAGAAAACAACAATTTCCCAATTAACTGGAGCGAGGATGAAAGATTCGTGTTTGAAGATATTGATAGCGACGGACTAGAAAAAAAAAAAAAAAAAACGCGATAGCATTGGGACGTATTCCGATGTTTTTAAACACATTTACTAGGATAATTCTGGGAAATCCCTTATCTTTCTATTGTGTTGCTGGTGTTTTAGTGAGTTTAATATTACCTGATAGTCGGAGGGGTTTGTCCACGGGTGTCTTGACGCCAATGTCTCATGGGTGTCGACGGCAGCTGTGCGGACGACACAAGCACAGTGGATATCCGGTAAGTGGCGACTTTTTAACCACAATTTTTTCACCGAAACCTGCTGGTTGACATTCGGTTGGGATTCATCTTGGCTTGACCGCGCTCTGATTCATAGTAAAGTTTCACCTCCAGGAATTTTAAACAAGGAATCACCGTGTGTTTGTGTGGCTAAAGGCTAAAGCTTCCCAATTCCATCTTTCTACTGTGATTTCTCCAATATTAATTGAAAAAATTGCAAAAGATTCAGCAACACAGATCTCCAAAACTCAGTGTAAGTATGCCGTTAAAGCAGACGACTTTTACCTCTGTGTGTGCGTGGCGCTCATACTTCCTAAAAACGCGTGACGTCCTGCGTACACGTCATCATTACAAGACGTTTCCAAGATGAAACTCCCGGGAAATTTAAAATTGTAATTTAGTAAACCAAAAAGGCAGTATTAGCATGTGTTGTAATGTTAATATTTCATCATTGATGTATAAACTATCAGACTGTGTGGTGCATAGTAGCGGGTTTCAGTAGGCCTTTAATCTTAATTTAACTTAATTTTTTAACATATTTCCTGTCCCTCCTATGTCTGTATTCTGCCAGCCATAACATCAACTATCCCACATATTGGTGACTCAGTCTCGGTGCTTTTTTTTTGTAAATGAGTGTGATGGCAGGCAGCACGGTGTCACAAGGATCAGTGCGTAAGCCTCACAATACGAAGGTCCTGGGTTCGATCTACGGGCTCGGGGTCTTTCTGTGTGGAATTTGCATGTTCTACCCGTGACTGCGTGGGTTCCCTCCGGGTACTCCGGCTTCCTGCCACCTCCAAAGACATGCACCTGGGGATAGGTGGATTGGCAACTCTAAATTGGCTCTAGTGTGTGAATGTGAGTGTGAATGTCGCCTGTCTATCTGTGTTGGCCCTGTGATAAAGTGGCGACTTGTCAAAGGTGTACCCCGCATTCTGCCTGTGTGCCGCTGAGATAGGCTCCAGCACCCCTGCAATCCTGGGAGGGACAAGCGGTAGAACATGGATTAGTGGATGGATGGAGTTTTATGGAAAAATAATGAATCATGTGGCCAAAGATGTCTCAAGATGTTTGGGCTGCAACCCAGAAAACAAAGCCAAAGCCACGGTGCAGGAAAAGTGTCTCCCGACAGGAGCACAAGGAAGGCATTCAACACCAAATGGACACATAACAAAGATGTAACATAAGTTGTAACAAATCAAGGGCACACAATCAGAGCTACAATTGGGGGGAATAACTGTTCTCCAGAAATTTAGGGTATGTCCCCACAGAAACATTTGTGGTTCGTTTTTGTTTTTGGGTTAAAAAAAATAAAGGCGTCCCCACAGTGTCGTATCAATAGTCAGTCACATCCAGGCAGAAATGTTACCGATGTGAGAACGATGTAATACAGTGCCTCGCCATAAGTGGCACTTTAAGCAAAACAAAGCCACCAAAACTGTACAAGAAGAAGTTCTAGTCTATAGTCACACGTCAAAACAAAAAGTCAAGATGGCAGATACACGCAAAGAAAGTCACTTTTGTTTGAACATACGACGAGGTGAACTTACTTCTACGCGTCACACTTAATTAGAAAACTGTGAACTTTTAACACAATGTTGACTGGGACGCCCAAAGATTATTCATCCACTGAAACTGGCCTCAGTCTCTAGCTTTCCTCGATTTCTTATAGTCCCCCCAGCAATAGTTTGTTTCTTGGAGTCTTGGAGAAGACAACTAATGCAGAAATATTTTTTCTGGTAGGTTTGATTATGCTTTAATCTTCACAAACTAATTGTTGCCAGCTACTTGTTATGCTACATCAGAGCTATGCTAGTTTAGCTAGCATGGTGATGTAACTATCGAGTTATGATGCATAATCTACGCAGCAAGGTCAGTGCATGCAATTGTCTAAAAGTCTGCTCACTCTCGCTGCTCGCCGCTCAAACTTGAGTGCTATCGTTTTATCTGTTGCCTCTGTTCGCTGTTCAAAGCTAAATGCTATCTTTCTATCCGTGTGCTTCTAATTGTTTTACAGCTTTCTTTATTCTTTCTCCAACACATTTAGTAGTCGTATCAAACTTACAAAGAACCCACTCTCTGTTTTACCGCTCCACTTTCAGCTTGCTAGCGAAACTGAGCTAGTTCCGGTCTAAAGCCACTGCGCTCCGAAGACAGCTAGAACTCGACTTGGTGAAAGAACCGACCTGGCTTGTTCCCACTGCTGCTGTTATTCGCCATTCAAGAGCTAAGTTCTATCTTTGTATCAGTGTGTTTCTAATTGTTTTACATCTTTCTTTACTCCTTCTCCAAAACATTTGGTAGTCTTATCGAACTTACAAAGCATCCACTCTCTATTCACTGCCTCACTTTTGGTTAGCTAGTTGCTAAGCTAGCGAAGATAAACTAGTCCTGGTCCTAAGGTACTGCACTCTGAAGACAGCAATGTGAATGTGGCTCCCTGTTCTTCATGCATCTTTCTCATGGATAGGTTGGCTGTACTAGAGGACCGTGTTCGGCAGTTAGAGCAGAGTAATTTCATAACTTTAGGCGTCGCAAGTACGCTTGCTAGCGTTAGCTGTAGCAAGCTGACTAGCCCAGTTTGTAGTAGCCCTAAACAGTTTACAACCCAGGGTGAACCAGTTGAGACGCATAATCATAAATCATAATCTACCGGACACCACATCTTGATCATAGTGGACTCCATCACCCAGAACATACAATTAGTAAATCAGACATAATTAAGCGTATTGCCAGGTCCAGAGCACCCAACATTGAAATTAGTCTTAAGGAGCTGACTAACAACAAGCCGAATATACACGTACAACAGGCCAATCGCACCACTAGCTATGCGAACATACTTGTACACATCGGCTCCAATGACACTAGGATAAGACAGTTAGAGATTACAAAAAGGAACATAGCTCGGACGTGTAATCTCGCTAGAAAGATTTCTCGGCATTGAGTACTTGTCTTTGGCCCCCTGCCTGCTAGAGGCAATGATGAGAGGTAAAGCGGATTAATCTCGCTTAACAAGTGGCTGGCTAGTTCTTGTATAGAACAGGGACTAAGGTTTATTGATAATTGGCCCTCTTTCTGTGGCAAACCGGGCTTGCTGAGGAGGGACGGCCTTCACCCTAATCTGGAAAGCGCCATCACTCTCCCTGGAAATATAGATTACTGTTTGAGTCACACGACTAACTACACTGAAGCAAGCGCGGACACAGAAAACTAGTCAGTTACCCCAGAACCAGGCAGAAAAATTCCTGTACACATAGTATTTCTTGTAGAATAATACACAACTTATATAATGATTTTTTTTTCTGTAGTGACTGTGCCATAGATGGACATGCATTCTACTGAGGTGGCAAATTATAAAGCGTAGGGATGCAGCACCAAGCAAATAATCTCAAGATCCCCACCATTTAAATTCCTAGAAGTAATCAAAATGATATAAGGCGCACTATGCGAAATAGACGTAATGTTATTGACAAAAATTCCTCAAACCAGCCTACTACCTATAAAATGGACTCTTTTAACCTTCAGACCATTGTCTCCCGAAGCGTTATTCGTTAATGAGGTTATTAGAGACAACAACGTCTTAACGTCATTGGTCTCAGTTAAACTTGGCTAAAACCAGATGAATGTTTTCCGCTTAACAATATCCAATTAAAACCTAAACTTTAGCCCTAACCTAAGTAATAAATATAAATCATTTGAGGTACTTACTATGAGGTGTGTCGCAACGCTACGTATCCATCTGGCTGTTAGCAATCGCCTTTCTGGACCCTATTAGGACTTTATTAGTGAATTTTCAGAGTTTGTTGCTGATCTAGTGTTGCACACAGATAATATAATTACAATGGGGGATTTTATTATCCATATGAACACCCCATCAGACACGCCGTGCTTGGCGCTCCAGACTATAATTGATAGCGGTGGTCTTTCACATATGATAAATGAACCCATGCATCGCAACGGTAATACGATAGATGTAGTCCTTGTCCAGAGTGTCACCACCTCCAAAATTATGGTACTCCCGTTCACTAAAGTAATGACCGATCATTACCTTATAGAATTTCAAGATCTGACTCACTGTCAACAAATTACTAATAACGAATGTTTTAGCAGCCACAACATTAATGCTACCACAACTACTACACTTGCTGGCCCTCGGTAATGGCACCAATCACAAATTATTTTTGCTCTCTCGATGACCTCACTAACAACTTTAGCAATGCCCTGTGCAACGCCATTGATAGTATAATACTGCTAAAGCTAAAAAAAAGGCCACTAAAAAGGCGTACCACCTGGTTCACAGAAGAAATCAGCGCTCTTAAACTGTCAAGTAGAAACCGACTATACTTGAGGTTTTCCATCAAGCATTAAAAGAACTTAGAAACACGCTATTACCTTAGCTAAAACTAATTACTACTACAATCTCATCCACGTCACTAAAAACAATCCAAAATATTTGTTTAAGACAGTAGCATCGCTAACCCAACTGATTGAGTCGACACCGTCGATAATATCATTCTAACGTATCAATACACATGTATTGGTATGTCAGACTTAGCCTTTTCTTGGTTTAACTCCTATCTTACTGACAGGATGCAGTGTCTCCCATAACAACGTGACCTCGGAGTATGTTAGGGTAACATGCAGAGTTCCACAGAGGTTCGGTTCTTGGTCCTACATTCTTCAGCATCGATGTGCTGCAGCTAGGTGACATCATACGCAAATACAGTGTTAGCTTTCACTGTTATGCTGATGACACCCAACTCTGGAAGCCCCTAAGCTGATCAACATGCCAGCTTGTAGTCACTTGAAGGCATGTCAAATTAGTATTAAACAATGGATTTCCAGCAACTTTTTTCATCTTCACGCTAAGAAAACGGAAATGTTGATTATTGATCCTGCCAGACATCGGCTTTTATTTAATAATATCTACTTAACATTTGACAACAAAACAATTACACCAAGCGACTCAGTAAAGCATTTCTGTATAATTACACATCTGTGGTCCGATCCACGGTTTTGTATTGTGCCCATAGTGTTGAGTTTTTTCTTGCCCGGATGTTGCATCAGAGCCAAAATTGTGACTGAAGTTTGTGCTGCTTTTTGAGGCTTTTCTGGTTAAGCCCCATATGATTTTGATTGATAGATTGATTGTTCATATTTCCTTATACAGTGTTTGCACTGAGGTGATGCAACATTCTAAATTGTCTACGCTAAGACACATGACAACCGCGAAAGAGACAGAATGAAGAACATTTTTTCGAAGGATCCAATTAGGTGCTCATAAATAGGAAAATAAAGAAGATGGTGTTGAATTGTGTATAAAGATGTATTTATGTTGTCTTTAATTGTCTTTTATTGTCTATTGTGAGCGAACTACTCCTGAGCCCATGCAGTTGGGAAGGACCCGGCTGACCCTCCTCACCCTCCACGTCATCAAGCTTCATGGCATCCCAGTAGATATTGTCTCTGACCAGGGCCCCCAGTTTTCTGCACAAGTCTGGAGAGCCTTCTGTAAGGGGATTGGGGCCTCGGTCAGTCTCACTTCAGGATACCACCCCCAGAGCAACGGGCAGGCAGAAAGGATGAACCAGAGGGTCGAAACCATGCTTTGCTGGGTCGCCAGCAAGAAGCCAACTACCTGGTGCAAGTTCCTCCCTTGGGTAGAATACTCTTACAACTCTTTGAAGAGCTCCGCTACCGGTATGTCACCTTTTGAATGCTCATTAGGCTATCAACCCCCCTTTTTTCCCCGGCAAGAACTGGAGATAGCGGTGCCCTCTACTAAGGCCCATATAAGTGTCAGAGGGTGTGGAGAGCCGCTCGTGCAGCCTTAGAGAAGGTTTCTGCTAAGATGTGCCACAACGCCAACCGTCATCGCATCCCTGCTCCATCCTATCGGCCAGGACAGCAAGTGTTGTTACTGGCAAAGGACGTAAATCTTCAGGTACCTTCTAAGAAATTAGTACCACGGCATGTTGATCCTTTTCCCATCACCACGATCCTTAACCCCGTATCTGTCAAGCTGGCTCTTCCACCCTCGATCAAGAGACACTCGGTGGTCCATGTGTCCCAGATTAAACCGGTAGCGGAAAGCGCTCTGTCTCCTCCTGTCCCTGCCCCCTAGGTTCTTGTCTAATGGAGATCAGGTTTGGACGGTTAAGGAAGTCCTCAGGGTCCGTCAACAAGGTAAGGGGCTCGTTTATTTGGTCAACTGGGAGGGATATGGACCTGAAGACAGATCTTGGGGTGCCAGCCTCCTACCTTGCCGATCCCTCACTTCTGGAGGATTTCTACCGTTCCAATCCCGATGTTCCCCGGCGCTCGTCGGGGGCCGCGCATAAGGGGGGGTGGGGGTTGGGGGCGGTACTGTCATAACGCGGAGTCGAACCTGCGTTTCCTCGGCGGCTGGATCTGCAGGTGCCTTCTCTGACAGCGCGCTAAGACGTTCCTCCGCTGACAGCGTGCTCAGACACGCCTCCACTCGTGCTGACCGCAGCACTCCCACGCAGCACTAAGCCTGCACACAATCAATAATCAAAACACCTGGACTTGACGAGAGGGAGTGGCATAAAAGACCAGTGAAGCCAGGAGACCTTCGCCAGAACGTAGCCAATCTCCCTTGAGTAAGCATCAAGTCTGGCACCCCTCCCTTGTTTTTTGCTCGCCTACTTGTGCTCTTCCTCGATCCCGACTTGATGTCTTTTGTGTTTTCCACTGTGTCTTCTGTGATCGTGTCCTGCCTCACGACCTCCTCCTCGATCTTTGCTTGCCCTCCCCGATCCTTGACCACTGCTTGGACCCGGACATCGTTGCCTCTCTCCAGCCCCCGACTGCTTGCCTCCCTGTTGACTGCCTCTTTGCCTTCCCCCTTGGATTCGACGAAAGATACATCCAACACGCACAAACAACACCCTCTGGTAAATTCCACATTGTTTTTTCCACAAATAGTCCGCATTCATTCTCTAGTTGTTGTGGGACATACGCATTCTGCGTCTCCCTCCGCTGCGGGTCCAACCAGAGGACCCACTGACAGCGCACTCCAGACACGCCCCCGCGTTCATCAAGCGGACCGCGCCCACTCTCCGGCGCAGCCGGCTGCAGGACACACCTGTGACTGATGACGATGAGCGGCATAAAGGACCAGTGGACCCAGGGATCCTGGCGGGAACTTAGTTCCAAATGCGTACCTTAAGCAATCACCCTGCGTTATGCAAACCTGCTCTCCCTGTGCCCTGTACCTCTACGTGTTCTCAGTGTCTTCTCCCGTGTCCCCACAGAATCCTCCGTTGCCTGCAAGGTGAGCTGTGCGTCTCACTCTTTTCCCTAGATCTCCCTCTGGATTCTGACTGCCTCCTTCGTTCCTCGACTCCTCGCTCGTTTGACCTGAACCCTCTGCCTGCCCCACGGACGTCCGCGTTCTCTCTTGTCAACACTTGGGTAAAAGACAGTTCAGTTAATTTACACACTTAGACTTACACCATACACTCGAGAGTTTTTGCCACACTCCATTTACTTAGTATGTTTTCTGTTGATTGATTATTATATATATATGTATATATATATATATACATTGTTAATATAGATATATATATATATATATATATATATATATATATATATATTAATAAATCTTTGGACATACTGCCACCTGGTGTTAGTCTGCCATCATCTACTCTTAGTCAAACATAACACTAGTGGTAGCATACACACCCCACACATTCATCAAATGTTTTAATAAACCTGCTAAAACTGCAGTTCTGTCCTGGTGTTGCCTCCTTCCCTTTGCCTAGTACACAACAGAACTGTGGTGCTGAATTTCCCCCATGGATCAATAAAGTACTTTCTATTCTATTTTATTCTAATGGTTTGACATGCATGTGCACTATTTACAAAAGTGAATCTTGTCCAATAAAAGAAAGTAAATAAAGGGCTGTCATTGTTTACACCACACACAATTTAACCAAGATCATGGCATTCTCATTTCACACGTTTAACAAAAGTTACAATTAAATGTCACTGGTATGCAATACGAGAGTATATCATGGTAACACAATGGTTTTAGCAGTCGTGTACAGTAGTAAAAAAAGCAAACAAGCACTTGTTCCTTATGTGGCCCAGGCTTGACATTGTTGTATTCAAAAAAATAACACGTTGGCATAATGTGTACATGTCTGCACTGCATGTCTACTTGATATATGATGACAAGATTTTGTTGCCATATTGCTAATAGTAGTAACCACTGTACATCACAATCACAGCTTTGTTGTTGACATCTGTTCCGCGTGCATTCTCCCTTTGGGTGGTGACATGGAAGGAAGGAAGCGGGGACGTCATCATTCTCGGGTAATCTGGCGGCTGCCTTTGCTCCACGGAAACGACAATGCCGGAGTTTCCAGACTTTCCCACTCTGAAAGTAGTTCTCAAAAACCTTTGTTTCAAACCACAAAAAACACCCTTAGCATGGGGAGAAAAGGCTGAAACGGTACGTATTTTCACTGTTTCCACTTAAAAACGGTTCTGTTGCAACAGGCTCTTAGATGCAAGGTGTTTATTCAAGAAATTGATTGCCAAATCATTTGTGATTGGGTATAACAATCATACCAAGTATTCGTTTTTTCTTCAAGCCAAGAATACCTGCTGCCATGGTTCTTATTCTAAAGCAGTGTTTCATTTTGTCAGTCAATTTAAGAAGAAAGCAGTTATTATAGGTGATCAGTCTTGCATTAAAAAAAGTTGGTGTTTTGTAGTCAACTGTGAAATATGCTGCATTATTACAGTGTTGAATACCCTACCCCTTAAAATAGTGCACACTTTTAACTATTTAAGCAAAAATGTGTTTAGAAGTTTTCAAATAGGTCAAGAGCGTACAGAATTAGTTTTTTTATAAGCTACACAAACCAAAAGCAGCCGACAAACTCCCAGGATCCATTCAAGAAGCTCATTAACAGTCTCTGCTGAATCACAGTTTGTTTTGAGAGCTGCAAGCTGCATGCTGGGCTGTATATCCAAGGATTCGTCCTCCATGCGGGCGGATACGTCCGAAGTCACACAGCAGCTTCAAATACAAACATGCCCTTCACTTTCCCCAAAGTCTGCAGTAGAAATCAGAGCAATACCACGTCCACACCCTGACCACATTGTTTCTTAGTTAACCAAAAAAAAAAAAAAACCTACTAGAAAAACACTCCTCTCAGTCATTATAATCTGAGATGTTAATACATGCTTTAATATGCCCTTCTCCTGACAGAAAATCGGAAAGTGAAAAGCAAATGACAGGTGACTACTTCAGGATACAGACTGTCTTCACTCAAAGTTCACTTGGATAGGTGTTAGTTCTCTGTGACTCTGAACATGATAAGTTGAAGAAAATTGATAGAAATGCTAACAGTTGATTTGTGGTAATTATGTGTTATGTCATTGTTATTACATAA
Organism: Nerophis ophidion; assembly: GCF_033978795.1. NCBI lineage: Eukaryota > Metazoa > Chordata > Actinopteri > Syngnathiformes > Syngnathidae > Nerophis > Nerophis ophidion. Next base: position 55,650,008 of record NC_084613.1, read on the forward strand.
TTGTTTCTAAAAACGTGGGGAGTCTGCAGAGATGGGTTTCAAGGAAGACTATATGTCTATTTTTTTTTTTAACTTTGGACATACAAGTCCACTTTGGAGTGTACTTCACTCATGACAACAAAGTCATAAATGTAAATATCCTTAATCAAAAGAAAAAAATCTAAAAATACCTACACTCTCAATCAAAAGTGCAAAATGGTCCGTTCCACTTGGATAGCGACAAACCGGGTAAGGAACCCTTCATTCAACACAGACGTCACTTTTAAGCATTCACACGGTGCATCAACATTTTGGAACAAAGATTAGATGGCCGAAGAAAGATAAAAATATAATTCATCTATATTGAGTAGCATAGGAGAAAGGTATGTATAAGTTTCACTTTTGCATCTCCTTGCACATAGCTGTGGTGTGTTCAAAGACCCCTGATTTTAGGCATAACACGTTTTTAAAGAGGAAAATTATCACAATTTCAAAAGGGTTAAAACCAATAAAAATCAGTTCCCTGTGGCTTGTTTTATTTTTTGAAGTTTTTTTCATTTTTTACCTGTCCCGGAATATCCCTAAAAGAAGCTTTAAAGTGCCTTTTTTTCGCTTTCTCTAAGCCACTGTTCATTTTCCTGTGACGTCATACAGTGCTACCAATACAAACAAACAATGGCAGATACCACAGCAAGATATAGCGACATTAGCTCGGATTCAGACTCGGATTTCAGCGGCTTAAGCGACTCAACACATTACGCATGTATTGAAATGGATGCTTGGAGTATGGAGGCAAATAGCGAAAACGAAATAGAAGAAGAAACTGAAGCTATTGAGCGAATAGCTATTGACGCTATTTGGCCATGTCTGCGTTAGCCTCGCCGGTAAAATATGCAGACCAACGATCGGAAGTTTCGCATCTTGTGACACTGCATCAACTTAAATCCGTCGATTGGTAAGTGTCTGTTTGGTATTAAATGTGGATGGAAGGAAACGCTGGATGTAAATATAGTTTCAAATGTACATTCAGCTAGCCTAAATAGCATGTTAGGATCAATTAACTGGCAGTCATGCCACGACCAAATATGTCTGATTAGCACATAAGTCAACAACATCAACAAATTCACCTTTGTGATTTAGTTGACTTTATCGTTGGAAATGCATCTGCAGGTTATCCATACATCTCTGTGCCATGTCTGCCTTACCATCGCCGGTAAAATGTGCGGACACTCCGACACATACGATGGGTGTCTGGCGGCAGATTTCTTTGACTGTATCATTGGAAATGCATCTGCTTTGAGTGTCGCAGGATATCCACACAATCTTGACATCTCTGTAGTAGCATAGCTTTCATCGGTAAAGTGTGAGGAACAAACAACTGACCATTTCGTCGGCTTTCTCACACCCTCTTATTTTGAACAAATTTTGTCCAATTTTTTGCCACTTTCCCGTCTTTGGGCAACTTGAATCCCTCCCTGTTAGTGTTGTTACACCCTCCGACAACACACCGACGAGGCATGATGTCTCCAAGGTTTCAGAAAATAGTCGAACAAACGGAAAATAACAAAGCTGAGACGCGGTGTTTGTAATGTGTTTGAGAAAATGAAAATGGCGGCTTTATTACCTAGGTGATGTCACGTTCTGACGTCATCGCGCCGAGATCGATAAACAGAAAGGCGTTTAATTCGCCAAAATTCACCCATTTAGAGTTCGGAAATTGGTTAAAAAAATATATGGTCTTTTTTCTGCAACATCAAGGTATATATTAACATTTACATAGGTCTGGTGATAATGTTCCCCTTTAAAGACGAGATTCCTAACCCCCAGGAGATGCATTAATAATAACATCATAATAACATTATCATAATAATAATAATGACATCACATACTCGCATGACTGTGATAGTTGTGATTCCAAGATGCAGGAGACAGAAGGACGATGTGCAGGTAAGACACGTATTTAATTATTGTAACACAGCTAATATGCATGCTAATAGTAACAGAACATAAATTCTTGAGCCCCGACTAGAGGGCGTGGCAGGCATTTATAGCAGCCTGATTGGCAATTATAACCAGATGTGCCCAGGCTCCCAATCACCAACAGGTAAGAGAAGAAAAGCGCTCAGGCAGAAAGACAGGAAATATAACTGAACTAGAAGCACCAAACAGGAAACACATGCAGTAAATAAAAAAAAGTGAGACCTGATGTGACAGATTTTCACAGGAGACCGTTCTTCAAAAAACAGATACCAGACGTTTAACTCCCAAAAAGCAAATAAAGAAAAACAGGGAGGAAGGCAAACAGTCTTGGAAGAGGGTCGCCAGGCCGTGTGTCCCATCAACCAGCACGGGAGAGTCAGGTGGTGGCGACGAGTATAACGGTACTGCTGCTGGCCAGAAGGCTCACAAAAAGTGCAGGATAGTTCAGCAGCAGCAGAGATCCTCACCCTGGTCCCTAGCATTGCCGTCGCTGGCAAGACGGGCTGCCATGGAATGGCCACATCTCTAGCTGAAGAGGAGGCAGATGTGAGCGGAAACAAAACCTCAGCAGCCACTGAGGTCTACACCCAAGTCCCAGGTATTGCCGGCGATGGTGCGGAGTGCGTCCATGAAATGGATATCCCTGTAACAAGGGTTATTGTGCTCCGTCGGCCGTTGTGAAGGTCGATCGCGCAGTGGGCACTTTGTCGGTCATTGTGGAGGTCGTGGCCCCACCGGAGTTGATGGTGTCGCTTGAAGCGAGTCCTCTGGAGGTGACATCCAGGGCAGTATCACAGAGAGCGGAACTGGTGACACCCCCACTGAGGAAGTGGAGGGCAGCGGCTTCGTTTGAAATAGAGATGGCAGCGACGATCTTGCCTGATGTAGAGATGGTGGCGGCGGCGTCACTGGGCAACGAGACAGCAGCGGCAGGCTTGCCGGGCAACGGACAGGCAGTGGCAGCCTTGCAGGAAGAGACGATGTCATCTGTGACGGACACATCGGTAATGAGCAGAGCTGTGTGTCCTCCGCCGCACAGCTGCTAGTAGTAACCCCTCCTTCACAAAGCAAATGTTTTTTTTTTTTTATTGGAGGAAGGAACTGTTGGTCCGTGGTGTCTATGTGACGGTGTGCTCTTATCACGCTGTCACTTGAGGACCGGCACGTTCCTCTTTCTCTCTGGCCAGAATAGCGAGGACACACCTGCATGCTGACAGTGGGAGCAAGCGTGCTGCCACAAAGACAATGTAAATTTTGTGACTTGGAGAATATAACGTTTTGAGTGGTGTGTGGTCAGATGTACACCACAACGCCAGGAACGCGAAACCAAAGCACGCACACAAGAGAGACTCACCGAGTTGTAGGCTGTCGTCATGGGGTCACATGGAGTTCAGTCAAAAGGACGCTGCCCATTCAGATGATGCCATATAAGTGCACATTGGTGCGCTTTGCGGAGGTCATGTGACCAATGGACCAGATCAAGTGGTCTTAATATGGATATAACAATTATTCATGGCGTATAGCCATGGACATTGTGGGTCCATTAGTTAGGAGCAGTAGGGGGCACCCGTATATTTTCGTAATTAATGACTATGCAAAGAGATTTTCGGAGGCATTTCCCCAGAGTACTGTTACTACTGCGGCTGTGCTGCGATACCAGTTGTTCCACAGAGTAGGGATCCTCACGGACCAGGGGACCAACTTCACCTCCAGACTGATGCAGGTCTTTCATCATCAGCTGGGGATAAATCCCGTCAAGACCACCCCGTACCTCCCCCAGACGATGGTCTAGAAAAGTGATTCAATCAAACACTGAAGAGGATGCTGCAAATGTTTATTGCAGACACCAGGCGAGACTGGGACCGGTAGCTACCCTTCCTGCTGTTCGCGTACCGGCAGGTACCTCAAGCATCCACTGACTTTTCCCCATTTGAACTGCTGTATGGCTGGGATATCCAGGGCCTTATGTACCTGCTACTGAGAAGTTGGGAGGATCCGACCCTGACAGCCAACGATCGCAGTGTGGTTCAGTGTGTGCTGGAAATGAGGGAACGACTGGCCCAGTATCAGGTAGAGGCAGAGGTCAACTTACGAGAGGCCCTGCATATTTAAAAGGCGGGGTATGACTAACAAGCCAGGAATTGAGACTTTAAGCCTGGCTGTTAGCCAAGTGGCAGGGTCCCGACACCGTGCTCAGGAAGATGGGTCCTGTGACCTATGAGATCCCTCATCCTGACAAGAGAAAAACCAGGCAGACCTACCACGTCAACCTGCTGAAGGAGTGTAAGAAGGCCCCGATCCAGAATCCAGTGGCATCTCTGATGGTGAAGGAGGTGGACAGCGGAGGAGAGGAGGAAACAACCCTGGCAGGCTTTGCTGAGAGCACAGCACCTGTCCTTGACCACTTCACACCAACTCAGACTAGTCAACTTAATCAAGTTTTCCAGAAGGTGCCGGAGCTGTTTGCTGCCAACCCAGGGAGGACAGCTCTGGTCGAGCGCATTATCCGTCTGAGGGAACGACGGCCTATCCACCAGAGGTCCTACAGATAACTCCAACATCTGGGGTTGCCTCTGCGCAAGGATGTGGCAGAAATGCAGCGCTTGGGGGTGGTCGAGACATCGCAGTCCGAATGATGCAGTCGTGGTGAAGAAAGATGGTATGCTGCGCATCTGCATGGACTTTCGCAAACTCAATCCTATCTTTGGGTTCGACGCATATCTGATTCCCCGGATTGATGATCTACTGGAGAGGATTGGCCAAGCCTGGCTCATCACTACTCTCGACTTCTGTAAGGGCTACTGGGAAGTGCCTTTGGAAGAAGCCGGCCGCCCTTACGCCGCTTTCCAGACACCTGCTGGTCCCTACCAATTCATTATGATGCCTTTTGGACTTTACGGCGCTCCAGCCATCTTCCAGAGGCTGATGGACTGTGTGCTCTAAAGGGTGTGAAGACTGCAGCACTGCCTACCTGGACAATGTAGTGATCTACAAGTTAAAGTTAAAGTACCAATGATTGTCACACACACACTAGGTGTGGTGAAATTTGTCCTCTGCATTTGACACATCCCCTTGCTCACCCCCTGGGAGGTGAGGAGAGCAGTGGGCAGAAGCGGTGTCGCGCCCGGGAATAATTTTTGGTGATTTAACCCCCAATTCCAACCCTTGATGCTGAGTGCCAAGCAGGGAGGTAACGGGTCCCATTGTTATAGTCTTTGGTATGACTCGGCCGGGATTTGAACTCACAACCTACCGATCTCAGGGCGGACACTCTACTCACTAAGCCACTGAGTAGGTTACAATAACACCTGGGAAGATCATCTGAGCCATCTCGAGCGAGTTCTGGGTCAGATCCAGCAGGCAGGATAGACCCTGAATCCTGCCAACTGTTAGTGGGCCAAGCAGGAGGCAAAGTATCTTGGTAATCGTTTGGGATGTAGAGAAGTGCAACCACAAGTGGACAAGGTGGATGCTATCAGCAGCTGCCCGTGGCCTTGAACAAAGAAGTAGGTTAGGTCCTTTTTAGGCCTGGCAGGCTGGTTCGTCCTGCAGTTTTCCACCATTGCTGTTCCACTCACAGCTCTGACGGCAGAGGATCAGAAGAATCTTCTTGTCTGTAGTAAAGCCTGTGAAACCGCCTTCAGGACATTAAAGAACTGCCTATGTTTATCAAATTTGCTGAGAACACCAGACTTCAAGCAGCTGTTCCTCGTCCTGACTGACGCGTCTGATGATGGACTAGGGGCAGTTCTAACGCAGTGGTATCCTGGGGAGGAACAACCGATCTTGTACCTGAGTCGGAAGATGCTGCCACATGAGAGCAGGTATTTCACGGTGGAGGAGGGCCGCACCATCAAGTGCCCTGGAGAGCTTGAGGTACTACCTGTTGGGAAGGGAGTTCGACCTTGAGACGGACCACCGGGCCTTGACCTGGAATAACTCAATGAAGGAAAACAACAGCCACCTCACCCCTTGGTACCAAACATTACAGTCGTACCAGTTCCAGATTTGACATAGAGCAGGGAGGAGCATTGTTGTCACAGACTACCTTTCCAAGTTGTCGCACATCTTCATCTTTGTGGAGGAAGGGGATAATGTAAAGGTGCGCTCTTATCACGCCGTCACTTGAGGACCAGCACGGCCCTCTCTCTTTCTCGCTAGGAGAGCGAGGACGCACCTGCACGCATACAGAGACTCACAGAGCTGTAGGCTGTCGTTAGAGCGTCACGTGGAGTTCAGTCAAAAAGGACGCCGCGCGTTCAGATGACGCCATAAAAGTGCGCATTGGTGCGCTTTGCGAAGGTCATGTGACCAGTGAACCAGACCAAGTAGTCTTAAAGTGGATGTATTTGCTAAATATTAAGTTTAATTTGATGATGTAATGGATATATAGACACATACTGGATTATTTTAGCATGAAATATTGTCAATTATTATTTAGATATGTACATTAAGGGTACAAGTTTTTTTCACCATTTTCCCCCGTCAGTGGTATGCCCGAGGGAGGGGCTTCAACTATTTAATGGAGATTGTTTGTAGGTTCAATGTGCACAACTGAATATCTTAGTTGCTCAGACAGTAATGTGTTTATAGAAGTTTAGATTTGGGTAAGTTGTTTTTAATGGAAAAATATGTATGTCTGTTGATGTCATGTTAACATTCAAGCTGACGAGCTAGCATCAGTATATCTGCCGTCGCCTGAGAGTTTAAAGGCTTACTGAAAAGAGATTTTCTTATTTAAACGGGGATAGCAGGTCCATTCTATGTGTCATACTTGATCATTTCGCGATATTGCCATATTTTTGCTGAAAGGATTTAGTAGAGAACATTGACGATAAAGTTCGCAACTTTTGGTCGCTGATAGAAAAGCCTTACCTTTACCGGAAGTCGCAGACGATGACGTCACCCGTGTTAGGGCTCCTCACATCCTCACATTGTTTTTACAGTAATGAGAGCCTCCAACAAAAAGAGCTATTTGGACCGAGAAAACCACAATTTCCCCATTAATTTGAGCAAGGATGAAAGATTCGTGTTTGAGGATATTGATACCAAAGGGCTAGAAAAAATAAAAAATAAAAATTAAGTTAAAATAAAAAAGGCGATTGCATTGGGACGGATTCAGATGTTTTTAGACACATTTACTAGGATAATTCTGGGAAATTTCTTATCTTTCTTTTGTGTTGCTAGTGTTTTAGTGTGTTAATAGTACCTGATAGTCGTAGGGGTTTGTCCACGGGTGTCTTGAGGCCAGTGTCTGATGGAAGTCGACGGCAGCTGTATGGACGGCACAAGCTCAGCTGATCTCCGGTAAGTGGCGACTTTTTACCACGATTTTCTCACCGAAAACTGCTGGTTGACATTCGGTCGGGATCCATGTTCGCTTGACCGCTCTGATTCATAGTATAGCTTCACCTCTGGGAATTTTAAACAAGGAATCACCGTGTGTTTGTTTGGCTAAAGGCTAAAGCTTCCCAACTCCATCTTTCTACTTTGACTTCTTCATTATTAATTGAACAAATTGCAAAAAGATTCAGCAACACTGATGTCCAAAATACTGTGACTTTTAGCTGTGTGTGTGCGCAGCGCTATTTCCTTAGAGTCCGTGACGTCACGCGTACACGTCATCATTCGGCGACATTTTCAACAAGAAACTCCCGGGAAATTTAAAATTGCAATTTAGTAAACTAAAAAGGCCGTATTGGCATGTGTTGCAATGTTAATATTTCATCATTGATATATAAACTATCAGACTGTGTGGTCGGTAGTAGAGGGTTTCAGTAGGCCTTTAAAAAAGTGCAGTTACCAGTCTCTGTTTTTAGATCATTTTAATTCACAGGGGTAATACTAACCGTTGGAGTGGTGTCGCCATCATCATTATTACCATTAATCTTTACATCCCTACAATATAGTCTTATTTCCCGATGAAAAATCCAAACACCCTGTCTAAGTAGTTGTAGCTCAGATTGGATCCCTGCTGTGATTTACCTCAGCCCTTCTCTTGCATGCTACTGTGATTGGATAGATTCCTAACTTTTCCGACGCACCCAAAAACAAAATGGAAAATAATTAGATTTTGTCTCTTTCAGGTATTTTCACCTAATTCTTATTCATAGATTAAATTGTCAATTAATTGTGTTATTGTTTTGGTCAACTTGCATTTGTTTTGACTCATTATCGCCCTATTTTAGTCTGGAAATAGGTTGTTAACGATAACTAAGACGAAAATCTTTGGTCAACACAATTTACACAAATTGGACTGAGCCAAGAATTAATGAAAACTGTGACCGTTATCTAATTATCGCCTTCACAAATTTCTGCAGCGTGATGTCCAACATCTAACATGTATATCTACCTTGATAGCTGCTCAGTGGGCCTCCAAGCCAAAATCCACACCTCACCTTCTCATGCCTGCTTGTACCCCCGTGAGAGTAGCAGTGACAGGGCCAAGGAAACGGCGGGAGATGGAGAAAGAGAGAGGAGCACGTAGGGAAGGAAAAAAGGTGGAAGGAGGAAAAAGGCTATGATTGCCAGACAGCATGTAGCCGGTAATTACTTACTTTGTGTTCTCTCACTCTCACTGCATTTCACACATTCCTGTCTTACAAGCCTGTGAAGGTTAACAGGAAGTTGGAAGCAATCGTCTGAATCAAGAAATGTATGTTTCGTGGAGGTTCTGTCTGCTTTACTTGGAATGTATTGAGGCTGGAAATGGTTTTAGTATTCACTCACGGCAAGGACATTTGACTAGGGATTCTTCGATACACACACAGACTTTACCCTACGTACAATACTAGCTACACCTTCAGTCAAATGGAATGTATTTATTTCAGTAGCCGTGGAAAAAAAAAACATGAAGATGTACGTACAATGATCACAAGTAAACATTATTATTAAGGAGCTAGGTGAAGTGTTTGTTGTTTGGATTATGCATTAAGCACATTTTTGTATTTCTTCATTATGTATAATAGTTTAAATAATTTTTTCTAGTTGGCAGTGCACAGGCGATGTGTAGAGGGTTTGAGTCTTGGCTCAAACCTAAGTTTGGAGTTGTTATGCCATAGGTTACATTTTTTTACCCCTACAACGTGTTTCTCAGAAAAAAGTGCATCTTAATCGGGCACACTTAATTTTATTTTTTTTCCTCAAAACTCAACTGTGCGCCTTATAACCCGGTGTGCCTAACGTATGGAATAAATCTGGTTTTGCTGACCTTGAAGCTATTTTATTTGGTACATGGTAAAATGATAAGTGTGACCAGTAGATGGCAGTCAAACATAAGATATCCTTGTAGACTGCAATATGACTCAAGTAAACAACACCAACATTCTATATATTCCTTTGAAAATATAGAACATCACACACGGCGCTCAAAAATCTCTCAAAATGTTTTAGTAAGCTACGAAGCCGATCCGCTTAATGGATTGTACTGTGCTTCAACAAACGAGTATTATGGTGTGTGTATGAGGTAGGACATATTATCTTGTGTTTGGTTTCGCAATATAATGCAAAATCAATCAATCAATCAATCAATCAATCTATCAAAGTTTATTTATATAGCCCTAAATCATGAGTGTCTAAAAGGGCTGCAAAACCCACGACGACATATTCGGCTCAGATCCCGCATCAGGGTGAGGGAAAACTCAACCCAATGGGATTACAATGAGAAACCTTGGAGGGGACCGCAGATGTGGGGACCACCCTGGGCGACCGGTGCATTGGACGTCAAGTGGATCTAGCATGATAGTGTGAGAGTCCAGTCCATAGAGGATCTAGCATAATAGTGTGAGAGTCCAGTCCATAGTGGAGCCAGAAGGAGATCATCTTCAGTGGAAACCGGTCAGCAGCGCAGAGACGTCCCCAACTGATGCACAGATGAGGGGTTCACCCTAGGTCCCAAGTTTGGACAGCTAGCGCTCACTTGTGATCATCGAGTTTGCCCCCCTGTCCTTTGTGGAGAGGGGGGTGTCTCTAACTGTTACCGGGAGGACATTGCAGAGTACTGCGATGAGCAGGAAGAGCCGGCGAGCTAGAAATTGGCACGACCGACTGTAAAGACAATATGTTTATTGAAATAATAAACCCGAGTCAAACCTGTTACGATGCGTCCTGTATCGATCGGCACTGCAACTCAGACAAGGACGGCTGGAGACCCGTCACAGGGCTATAAAAATACACTTTGATTGATTGATAATTTAGGACCCCTGTTAGGGTAACAGGAAACAACTAAAATGTAAATACAATTGTATGAATTGTTTCCTTAAATCTAAAGTATATTTTCAATTTGGAGTAAATCCAATATGTAAAAAAATAACGATTTTAATCATATTTTATGGTAAAAGCTACCTTCAGGAAGTGGGGACAGGCAACACATTTTCGTTATTTACTGTTCAAAATAATTTGTATTAATATTTTGAATTTAATCAATTAAGTATGCAATGAGATAAATATTAATTGGACATTGCTTAAGAGTGAAAGGATTTCCTTACAGTTAATATTATTTCCTGGAGACACAAAACAGCACAGATGTTGTGTTTTATCATTCTCTTGCCTTCTCTTTTATTGGGATGTCTGCATTTGTTCGTATGGTCTTTGTCTTCAGTTCATTCGTCCTCTGCGAGGGACGGACCTTGAGGCACACCTGCAACCAATTTAGCATGTTAGTATTTAAGCTCGTCACTGAGAGCTTGGCCTTGGCCCTATCGTCTCCTGAACTCCTCACGGCTGCTTCACCTCGCCAGTCCTGGTACGTTGGTCGCTCTTTAGTCCTGATATCCCTTACCGCTTTGTGCTTTCTTCCTAGCCTCCCTGACGTAGATAGGATATCTTTTGTTGGACTTTTTCGCTGTGCTCAGTGCGCCCTGGCCTATCCCCCTTGCCGACCTCTGAGAAGCGTGTTTTGGTCTGTGATACATGGTGTGCGCTCCTGCCCCATCGCCTTTTGTTACCCCTTTTTGAGCGATTATAATATTTCCTTTTTGTAATTCAACCTTGCCTTTCGTCTGCACCCTGGAGTCAACACCTTGACCGAAACCTTAACAATAGATTTCAAATGACCAGTTTCAAGAAAAACACAAATATGTTTTTGATATCTCTCTGTCAGTGTCAATGAAAACTTTTTATCATTACCAAGGTTTTGATACAGCTCCTGTGCATAAAACAATATTCAATAGAAGTGTTCCTGCGTGTAGAAATGTTGTGTTATTGTTGCAGCAGGTGAATTCCATGCATTAAAAAAGATAGCGGGAAATTCCGTTCTTGCTGCATGGGTCTCCTTCTCCTGCATTGTTAGTAATAATGTTTAAAAACAATAGCAATATTTGCGGGGTGGAGGGGATTATCATTAATCAGTCTCAAATCATGGTGTGTTCCAGTTATTTAAAAAAAGGACAGCCTATAGACTTCAAATTACCTCCTGATATCTTTCTTTCCTCTTGTCCTAACACTCAGCCTGGCTTGATTCATCTCTCTCATCATTGCTCACTATCTCCGTGACTCACTCTTCAGGCTTCTCCACGGAAGAGTGTGTCCTCTCCTGCCTCCTCTGTCCTCCCACTTGCTCATCCCCAATTTCCATCTCTCTCCTGCCCCTCACTCATTTTTATTACTGTCACAGGAGCCTTTCTCCCGCTCTCTGGCTGCCTCTTCCTTTCCGTCTGTGTGTTTATGAGCAGAGCTATATTGAGAGCGTCTGGCAGGCAGACACAGAGGAGGGAGAGGGGGCGAGAGTGCACAGTGAGGCAAGAGAGAGAGAGCGAGACAGGGCGAGTGATGGAGAAATAATGACCGACAAGCACGGCATTGATAGAGAGAAGGTTGCATGATACCACACTTAGTAGACAATTAAGAAAACAATTGTGTGTTGATATTATTGTAATTTCATATTAAATAAGTATCGTAAATGAGAATAGGTTTGGATGGGATACTCAGTATTTAGGCATGTTTTTTTTTTCAAGAAATGCATTACTTGGTAGGTTTTGGCAATTGGCGTTCAGCAGCGAAACTAATGCAGGGCTAGAAAGTGTTACTGTCCATGCTGCTTCTGGAAGGTAAAATCCACAAGCGCCCCCTGAGGGCAGGAGGACACACTATGGCAGGGTGCTCACCACGGGTACCACTTACAATGGATAGACTTGTCAGCACAGAGTCAGGTACTGCTGATGTGTTGGGCAATTTTCAGAACCCTTGGCAGTGCCTTTCAATTATCCAAAACTTTTAGTTTGTCTACATTAGGTATATGCCAGCTACCTGCATGCCATTTCACTGCTCCACTGCACATGTGAGCTGTGGGTGTCAGCTGCAGACAAGGGCATAACAACAAATTCCATGCCTACATATCGGAATCAGAATCAGAATCAGAATCAGAATCAGACATACTTTATTAATCCCCGAAGGGAAATTAACATTTTCAGCACAATCCCATTCAAGATCAGACAAACATTACAGGGAGACAGAACAGGATTGTTGACGGGTCTGCCACCTTCCGGCGCCCCTTACAAAAAAACGTGAGATACAGGTAAACAAGTGGGGGGGAATGGGAGGAAAAAATAAAAGATTAAAATAAAATAAAATAAAAAAATCGGTCTAAGCCTGGGACCGTAGAGAGGGGGTCCAGACTGAGGCCAAGGGAAAAAAAACAACTCATAGCCATAGTACGGTGAGTTATATTTTGGTTTCATCTGACCACATGACATTCTCCCAATCCTCTGCTGTATCATCCATGTATCCATTCTGGTATAAACTCAACTCTTTGTGTTTGGAGGAAGAAGAATACTGAGTTGCATCCCAAGAACACCATACCTATTGTGAAGCATGGGGGTGGAAACATCATGCTTTGGGACAGTTTTTCTGCTAAGGGGACAGGACGATTGATCCGTGTTAAGGAAAGAATGAATGGGGCCATGTATCGTGAGATTTTGAGCCAAAACCTCCTTCCATCAGTGAGAGCTTTGAATGGTTGACCAAATACTTATTTTCCACCATAATTTATAAAAACAATATTCAAAATTCCTACAATGTGAATCCCTGATTTTTTTTTCACACTCTGTCTCTCACAGTTGAAGTGTACCTATGATGAAAATTACATACCTCTGTCATCATTTTAAGTGGGAGAACTTGCACAATCGGTGGCTGACTAAATACTTTTTTGCCCCACTGTATATATATATATATATGTACATATATATATATGTATATATATATATATATATATATATATATATATATATATATATATATATATACATATATATATATGTACATATATATATATATATATATACAATTACTATTATTATTATTATTTATTCTTCTTAAAAATATATGTATTTTATTGTTTTAATTGTTTTTATTTTTCCCCTCCCTCACTGGGAGAGTTCGATAGGGCGGTTGCTGGTTGTTCCATCTCCATCGTAGGGGTCACTGCAGGTGGGGTGGGTGATTCCCGTGGGCCCGTGCTGGGCGGCCCTGCGGTGGCCGACTTGGGTGGGTTGGCCTGGGGAGGCGTGCCGTGCTTTCCAGGAGTGGGGGGTGGGCTCGAGGGGGCTCGGTTGTTGGTGGGGCGGGGTCAGTCTTCCCATCCGGTTGCGGGTAGTCTCTACAACCCCCCGGGCAGGGTGTCCCGCCTTTCTGCCCGTTTAGGGTGTGGTCTCTAGCTGGCTTGAGGGCTGGCTGTCCCCTGCTTCTCCCGTGCCTTGTCCTCTGCTGAGCGCATCTGTCTGCGGCCTGCTGCTGGCTCTTCGGGGCGGCACGGCGGGTCGGGCTCTGGGGTTCCTGTCGCTGGCCGGCCTGGATACATTGGGTCGGTGGTCCCTGGTTCCCTGGGCGCAAAACCAGTTGTTTGTGGGTTGGGCTCTCTGGGTGGCTGGCTGGGGCCGTACTCTGGCTCCCACACACACTGGGAGTCAAATATATTGTACATACAAATACACATATACTCACATACACACCGTTATACATATATACATACCTACATAGGTACCTATGCTTTCACATACATACACAAATATAGTACATGCCTACAATCTCAAAGTTCGTACATCAACACGCACATTCACTGTACAAACATAAATATACACATACTGTATGTATAGAAGTACGTATACATACATACATACATTCATGCACATAATCACTGTTCATCTAACATAAATTAATGTTGTTACCCTAGGGTAAACTGGATAACACATGGCACACTGACAAAGCTTAACCTATTGTTACTATAACAATCTACAAGGTTAATATAGGTTGCTTCTCTTTCTTGCCCTTCTTTTTTCCGCATTCTTTGTATCTGTAGTTATTGTTACGTACATGTATTGTTGCATTTGAACAACTGTATTGTTGATAATAGAAGTAAGTTATCGGTATTGTTCATTATCAATAGCGCTTTTTCTGTTGGTATTTGTTTTGCTCCATTTGTAGTGTAATAATGCTCATTGTCATTTCTGTATTATTATTTATTTTACCAACTGCTTCTTTGCTATCACTTTTACCATCATGTTTGTACGTATCATATTTGCTGATGTTGCTTTATTGTTGTGGTTATTGTTGTGTTTGCTGTTGTTGTTTTTGTTTCTCTGTCTTATCCCCCTTTTGCCTCCACAATTCCCCCCTCTGCCTTAATTTTTTTCTTTGTTTATCCCCTTTTGCCCGGCCCGGCTGCAAAAAATGATAATATAGATACATTCAATAAAGTCAACTGCTGATAAGGCAACAAGATAAGTATCCTACACTTCTCTTTTGTAGAGCAAATTTGAACAGCCGATATGGGCACCTAAATCAACTATATAAGCTGGACAGGACAAAAAAAGAAAGCAAGATTACAACTGGACAGCACAGCTCGGAATTAAATGTTGAGTAAAAAAAATAATGGTTTTAAATTTTTATTTTAATCAAATAGCATTATTAGCATATCTGAATACACAAAAAGTCTCAAAAATTGGTACCGTTAAATACCGAGACAGATTTCAAGATAGTAGGAATCGATGCTGTATCGATTCAGATGTGAAAGATACACTTCCCTAGTTTAGTGTGTACTTCTTGCCTGAAGTCAGTTTGTATAGGATCCTGCTTACCCCGGACCGTGATGTACGACATGTGGTACAGAAAATGTTATGGATAATAAACATACTGTATGTTCCATGATTCTGTTCCTTAAATATGAAACAAAGCAGTGCCAATGTCAAATGGTTTACAAAAAACTTAGTACAAACCCACTCATTCAAAGTTTGCAGATATACATTTACACACCATTCAACCCGGCAACCCTCAATGTTCTAAACCCTTCATCAAAATGGCACATTCTCTACCTGCCAAAGAGCTTGACACGGCCAACTAAACTTTCCTTGTGACATCACACTACTTGCCCTGTCCCGTCATGGGAGGGTTTGATTCACAGGACTGACAACCTTATTATGCGGCACACTTATTATTGATATTATGCCGCAGAGGCACGGTTGCCATAGTCACAGAGCGAGAGACATTTAATTTTCTCTCCTCCATCATCATTATCTATGGGGCCATCTGTTGTGGAAAATGAATTCAGCCTCATTTGCATGACTGATAAGCACATTCTTTATCTGTCCCACAGAAGGTCATATGCCATGGATTTGGGGCCTAAAGAGAGAGGGGCTATGTGTGTGAAATGATGCATGCTCTTCTTACCTTTAGGAATAAAGTACATAGGATCGGTGGATGTGTGTGAGGGTCTGTTAGGGCTTGGGTGTGTGCATGGGTCTGCAAAATCCATCCACATGTAATGTTTATGTATGCCCTCTTGTTTATACCCTTGCCATGCCTTTGTTCTGCAGAATTTGCATGCGTGCGTGTGTGTGTATGTGCATGTGTGTGTGTGCGTGTACGCGTGCCTGCGTACGTGTGTGTGGGTACCCACTTTAACGACTGCATGGAGGA
This sequence comes from Nerophis ophidion, assembly GCF_033978795.1. NCBI lineage: Eukaryota > Metazoa > Chordata > Actinopteri > Syngnathiformes > Syngnathidae > Nerophis > Nerophis ophidion. The sequence continues at coordinate 55,665,875 of NC_084613.1, forward strand.
ATTTGTTATAATAATGCATATATTTCCACAGCACTGTGCTCTTTTTTGTTGATCATCTATTTTGAAAAATGAATATTTTGTCAAAAAGATACTAAAATATTAATACAGAACCGTATTGAAAATAAATCCTCACAACAAATACCACACCTGACATATAACCTTTCACATTTTGCAAGGGAAGAAACAAATAGAAAATTCATCTTAGACATTACTTTGCTTTGCGTTCTTGTTTCAGCCCACACTGTAAATGTAAGTCTGTTTTTCACTCCTTTTTCAGATACTAGAGGCTAGTTGGTAACTTTGTTTGACATTTTGGAGCTAACAGACAATGTGCAGCAAGTCTATAATTGCATATTTCTACAGGGTCTCAGTCAGGATAATACAGAAATGGAGGTCGTTAGTCCCCATAAACGTCTACCAACTACAGTATGTGGATTACACCTAAATGGTGAGTGGGTAGTGTTACATATTTAAACATTTTGCATAGCTAAAATGGCTTTTAAATATATACAGTAGTTTAGTCGATATTTATTCTAACTTGGTCAGGTTTTGAATTAAAGAGTATTTTAATATTACTTGAAATATGAATATTACGATTAAGCACACATTTGGGTTAGGACTTCCAGTACTATCAAAAGGTTGCCTTATTTATTTAACTTAATTTATAGCAACAATATTGTGCCATTATGGATTGCAACCATTTTGTGGCATTAGTGGGTTGTGGGGGATTTATCCATCCATCCATCTTCTTCCGCTTATCCGAGGTCGGGTCGCGAGGTCAGCAGCCTAAGCAGGGAAGCAGCCTAAGCAGAGAAACCCAGACTTCCCTCTCCCCAGCCACTTTGTCCAGCTCTTCCCGGGGGATCCCGAGGCGTTCCTAGGCCAGTTGGGACACACAGTATTCCCAATGTGTCCTGGGTCATCCCCATGGCCTCCTACTGGTTGGAAGTGCCCTAAACACTTCCCTAGGAAGGCGTTCGGGTGGAATCCTGTCCAGATGTTCGAACCACCTCATTTGGCTCCTCTCGATGTGGAGGAGCAGCGGCTTTACTTTGAGCTCCTCCCGGATGGCAGAGCTTCTCACCCTATCTCTAAGGGAGAGCCCCGCCACCCGGCGGAGGAAACTCATTTCGGCCGCATGTACCGTGATCTTGTCCTTTTGGTCATAACCAAAAGCTCATGACCATAGGTGAGGATGGGAATGTACATATTAAGAGCTTTGCCTTCCGGCTCAGCTCCTTCTTCACCACAACGGATCGATACAGCGCCCGCATTACTGAAGACGCCGCACCGATCCGCCTGTCGATCTCACGATCCACTCTTCCCTCACTCGTGAACAAGACTCCTAGGTACTTGAACTCCTCCACTTGGGGCAGGGTCTCCTCCCCAACCCAAAGTTGGCACGCCACCCTTTATTTTCCGGGCGAGAACCATTGACTCGGACTTGGAGGTGCTGATTCTCATCACGGTCGCTTCACACTTGGCTGTGAACCGATCCAGTGAGAGCTGAAGATCCTGGCCAGATGAAGCCATCAGGACCACATCATCTGCAAAAAGCAGAGACCTAATCCTGCGGCCACCAAACCGGAACCCCTCAACGCCTTGACTGCGCATAGAAATTCTGTCCATAAAAGTTATAAACAGAATCGGTGACATAGGGTAGCCTTGGCGGAGTCCAACCCTCACTGGAAACGTGTCTGACTTACTGCCGGCAATGCGGACCAAGCTCTGACACTGATCGTAAATGGAGCGGACTGCCACAATCAGTCAGTCCGATACCCCAAACTCTCTGAGCACTCCCCACAAGACTTCCCGAGGGACACGGTCAAATGCCTTCTCCAAGTCCACAAAGCACATGTAGACTGGTTGGGCAAACTCCCATGCAGCCTCAAGGACCCTGCTGAGAGTATAGAGCTGGTCCACAGTTCCACGACCAGGACGAAAACCACACTGTTCCTCCTGAATCCGAGGTTCGACTACCCGGCATAGCCTCTTCTCCAGTACACCTGAATAAACCTTACAGGGAAGGCTGAGGAGTGTGATCCCACGCCTTAAAGAACTCAGGGCAGATCTCATCCACCCCCGGGTACTTGCCATCAAGGAGCTTTTTAACTACCTCAGCAAAAGTTGTGAGGGCGTAGTTGTCGACGTGGCATAAGTGGCCATGACGCATTTGCAAAAAGTGAGGAAAATAAATATAAATATATTTATGGTGCCTATAAACATAAACAAACCTTCCTCTGGCATATATTTTTGTTGCCCTACCTAATGCCGTGCGAGGGTCTAACAGCAGCAACCACTGCTCGCCGAGAAGAGTAAGACGCACTCACATCTCACAGTCTCCAATAGCCTCCACTATATTTGATTACTGCAGCCATTAAGCACTTTTTTACGAACAGGGTTTTACTAGGTGACGTGCCAGGAAGGGCTTCTACTTGTTTTAGAACAGGTTAATGTAATTAAGGTGCTGCTGTAGCTTGTGTACTTCAGATGCACTCAGTAGTCATTTGTTCAATTTTTTAAGTTACACTATACTACTGGTGTTCTTCAAGGTTCCATTTTAGGTCCTCTTTTTTCATCATTTGGGCCATTCAACGGGTGGCCAATGAGTTCAGTTAAAAAATAGTTTTAGACACACATTTTTGGAGCCGACTCTTGGGCCATGTCTTCACAAACACTGATATCCAAGGTTAAAACGATCTCCATCCACAGTTTCAAAACTGTCTATGTCTACACACAAACACATGCACCAGCTGTTATACACATTTTGTCCAATCAGAAGCCTGGGAAAAACAGCAACAGCTGACTTGGTGGCACTACACTTTTGTCATTATAATGTTTATTTTGATATACTGGACGTAAAATGGCATGTACATTATCTTTAAAACCAGCCTGCACGTACACAGAGCCTTGGAAACATGATTTGTTTTTTGAAGTGTTTAAAGCACGCATGCATGCCTGTGCTGCTGAAACCAAACACTCATGATATTATGACCTGTTTAATCAGCAACGTGGGGATGTATCACATGTGCAGTGAAAAGTACATTATTTCTAAAATCAGCACGCACTAATGCGCCAAGGAAACCCTTTTGCATGTTTAAGAGCCTAAAGCGCACGTACCTGCGTGTGCTGCTGCAAAACCCTCCTGGAATTATAAATCATAGATATAGTACATGTGCATAGAAGCGTATATTGTCTTTACCATCAGTACAAACTAACAAGGAGGAACCTACATCATGTTTTTTTTTTAGTTGCTTAGTCGCTTTTTACACGCGTGCACGGTCGCGCCCGGCTCCATCTACAAGAATGGAAGCAACACATGTAAGTTGACTTCATGATTTGTTGTTAAATAAGGACTAAAAACAGGAGCTACTAATGTTGCATCGTTTTTATGACACAAAGCAAAAAGCCTTGCTTGTCAAAGTTGTCCCATCAGGTGGAAGTTCGGCAGCAAATGTATCCAAAATTGCTGACTGTCCTTAGTACTGGTAGGAGTGTGGTATAGCCCATTTAAATATGTATTTTTTCAATAATGTTGAGTGAATATAGTAGCATATTTTTGTTCAAATGTACAGTATGTCCTCCTATAGTGCTTAAACCCAGAAAGGCAGTGTTTTGCAGGTTGGAAAATGACAGCACACAACCGTGATGTCATCAGAGTATATGTCTCTGTTCGTGCCGTGTCCTTTTTAAGGACAAAAGTGTGCGTTTGCGTGTGGACAAGAGGCCTAAATGCAGAGATGAGTACGCTTTTGTTAAAGTATCCGTTTTCATGTGGACATGGCCTTAAAAACACCCGAGTGCTTTCATTAGGCATGTATATCGCTAGGATTTTATCGATACGTTACGGTAATTGATATACTCTATCATTTTTCTTCATCAATATGTTCATTAATCTGTTGTGATGCGCCTAGTGTGTCTGCGAGGTGTGTTGTGTGCTTGTCGCCTTGGGCTTTCAGCTTTCATCGCTGGCTAGCAGAAAATGTGAAAGAGGTAGCAGAGTTTGTAAGTCTTCCCTTGCCAGTACACAGCTTCTCCAGCATCAAACTCTAGGTAGAGACTCCACGTGGCGACACATGCATACTGAGAACCTTACGGCCTCAGGCTAATCTACAAGGCACTCAGAGGTAATCTATCTCCAGAGGTGTGGTATGCAGGTCCATCGGCGTGTGGATATGCCCCGGTGCCCACCAACAGACTCCCAGTCATGGGTCAAATGGCTTCACTGCTTTGTGAGTACTAAGGATAGTGTGAGGCTGGAGGAAACAACACAGACAAAAATATCGTAGTGAAGCCCTACAGTCGTTTGCCCAACTGACACATTGCGCTAACGGCAGCTTCTGCAATTAGGTTCATCCCCAATCGCCTTGACTTTGTCTTGCCACTGGACCAAGATAGGTTTGGACGAGAGACTGTGGACAATGCTGCGCAAGTTTTCCCCACTTAAACTACTTCACGCGCAAGTCGTGACTGCTAGTAGTTGAATTTTGAGCTAAGCCCTCTGGCAATAGGCGAGCCGCGAAGCTGTAGGTATGAATACACTAGCAGCGGTAGTTGTAGACCTACACACTGGCAACTGTGGGCATTGAGCACTTTTCAGTGACCGAAGCAGCAGTGGGATTCGACAGCCGCCTGTGTGACTTAGCAGCCATTTTCAGGAATGCACTGCTCACCTCCGTAGTCTGAGGAGGGGGCTAGAAAAGTTGCCCTAAACATTGCCAGTGTCACGATCCGCTACTCGGATCGTTTATTGTTTCGCCCTGTATATGTTGTTGATCATGTTTAGTTCTAGACTCGGCTGATTCCTGTGTTTGTGCACTTCCTGTTGTATCTTGTTTCCATGGTTATGCCTTTGTCGCACACCTGATGGCAATTATTATTTGTGTATTTAGGCCCACCTGATTCCTTAGTTCATTCTCGGTCCATTGTTTGCTTTACGCAACAAGTCACGGTTGGTATCCTGTCTTACGTTTTCCATGTGTTAAGTTCCGCCTTAGCTTCGCGTGCGGTCGAGACGTCACGTTGTTGTACTTTTGTCTCCAGCTAAGTTTAGCATTAGCTTCCCGTGCGTAGGCACGCGCTTTAGTTTCCCTTTTTGTACCAGTGTTCTTTTGTTTTATATATTAAAGTCAAATTCTTACCTGCACTCCTGCCTGACTGGTCGTGTGCATCCAAGAGGTGGCAACTCCGCGCAACAGGTCTGCCGCGTACATGTGACAGCCAGCTTCACCTGACCCGGGCCAGCTTACCGCGGTTGGCAGGGATCCCTTTCATGCGTTCGAAAAAATCAACACAAGAAACAAGTTGACACTGCTCATCATCGGAACATGGAATGCTAGAACACTCCATGACAAACAAAACGCTAACTGACCTGGCAGACATACTTGCACTCAAACTCAGCTGGTACAACATTGATATTGCTGCTCTTTTGGAGACACGTCTAACAGAGCAGGCCCAGCCTACAGAGAATATGGCGGTTACACGATTTTTTGGGTGTAATAAAAGCGCTGCTGAGAAATGTGAATCTGGTGTTGCTTTTTCAATCAAGACCAAGTTGAGACGCACCATGTCTGACCTACTAAAAGGCATCAATGACAGGTTCACGACAGTGCAGCTTTCTACCAGAAAGGATCAGCAGGCATTCCTAATAAGTGCATATGCATCTGCCATGATCAACCCAGATGACGTCAAGGACAAACTCTACCAGGACGGGGACTCAAAAAATCAAGATACCCCAATGCAGACAAACTTTTTGTGTTAGGGGACTTAAATGCCAGAGTTGGAACGGACCATCAAATTTGGGACGGTGTCATTGGTAGACATGGAACAGGTAAGTGAAACAGCAATGGTCTTCTATTGCTCAGAACTTGTATGTCACATGGATCATTGATCACCAAAACTCTCTTCCAACAGTGCACACAACACAACACATTCAAGATCAAAACACTGGCATTTGATTGATTACATCATTACTGGGTAGTCAGATCAAAAAGGATGTTATTATCATTATGGCCATTACGCTGAAACTGCTCCTACAAGCTAAGAAGAAGGCTCCTCCCAAAATTGATGTCTTTAAATTTAAGCAAGACAACAAAGCTTCTCGACTTGCTGCTGACCTCAGGAAATAATTTGCTGATGAAGACTACAGTGACCTGGCCACTTTTCATGGACACTTTGCATTTATCTACCCTCGGTTTCTTAGGTCGAAAGACCAAGAAGAACCAGGACTGGTTTGATGAAAATAACCAGGAGATACAAAGTCTTTTTAGCCCACAAACAAGACCCACGTTCAATCAGCAAGAAGGCGGCTTTCACAGACATCCGCCAGAGAGTTCCGAAGGAACTAGACAAGACAAGACACCTGGCTTACCAATAAAGCCGAGGAGATCCAGAGGTTTGCTCATATGCATGACACTTTTAGAATTCGTTAAAAGCTCTCTATGGACGTCAGCCATCTAGCTCACCTCCTCTTCTTAGCTCAGACGGTAATACACTAATCACGGAACGTGGAAACATTTTGGAGCGTCTGGCCGATCACTTCAACGCAGTTCTCAACCGTCCATCATCCATCAATGATGAAGCCATAAAACCGTCTCCCGCAGGTCAGGATCAATACAGAGCTTGACTATCCACCCTCCATCTCTGAAGTTGAAAAAATAATCAAACAACTGGTAAAGCCCCCAGAGTGGATGCCATCCCACTAAATTTGTGGTAGTCCTAGTCTATCTTTCAAGCTAGATGAGCTTTTATCTGTTTCTGGACAAAAAAATTAACTTCCACAGGAATTTAAGAACGCTTTTATTGTGCACTTATAACAGTGCAAAGGCAACCAAAAAAGTTGCGACAATCATCGTGGTATTTTATTTGTTTGCATAGCTGGTAAAGTACGGGCCAGACTACTTCTCAACAGGCTTAGTTTACACCTAGAGTTAGACCTTCTTCCTGAAAGCCAGTGTGGTTTCTGTTCTGGCCGAATTACTCTTGATATGGCATTTGCTGCCCGCCAACTTCGAAAAAAGTGCCAAGAACAACACCAGGATCTCTGTCACGTTATTAGGCCTTTGAGATTGTAAGCCGCAAAAGTTTTTGGAAGATCTTAGCCAAATTTGGATGGCCAAAATCTTTCCTCAGCATTAGTCGCCAATTCCACGATGGGATGATGGCCTGCGTGCCCCATGATGGTGAAACAGCTCCAAAATTTCAAACATGTCAAATGAGTAAATCAAGGCTGTGTTTAGGCCCGATCCTGTTCAGTGTGATGCTCTCTGCAATTCTGACAGAGGCTTTCACCAGTGATGACCCAGGGGTGAACATAAGGTATAAGACAGATGGCAACGTTTTCAACCTAACACATCTGAAAGCTATTACTAAAGTTAAGAATGCTCTGATCAGAGACCTTCGCTTTGCTGATGACTGTGAATGCCAAGTCTCACTCAAATATGCAACTCACCATAGTCAAGTTTTCAAAGGCCTGTGACAACTTCGGTCTCAAGATAAGCATAAAATAGACTGAATTACTTTATCAGCCTCCCATGTCTATAAAGAACCAACAATTCAAGTAAAAGGTCAGAAGTTGTAAACAATTGAACAATTCACTTATCTTGGTAGCACAATTTTAAGTGATGTGCATATCGATTAGGAAATCGAAGATGGACTAGCTAAGTCCAGCTCTGCATTTGGAAGACTCGTTTAAATGTCTGGGAGCGTCGAGGAATCAGACTATGCACCAAACTCAAGGTCTATACCGCAGCTGTGGTTACTACTCACCTTCATGCATGTGAAACTTGGACAGTCTACTCAAGACAAGCCAAGAAACTCAACCACTTTCCCATGACGTGCCTGAGGAAGCTTTTTTGCATCAGATGGCAGCACAAGATACAAGACTACTCGTGCTGACCTACCATCGATGCGCACCATGCTTCAACGTTCACAAACTCGCTGGACTGGTCATTTATGCCGCATGTCAGACTACCGCATACAAAAGCAAATTTTTTAAGGAGAGCTGACACCAGGGAAGACAAAAGAAGTGCTTCAAGGACAATCCAAAGTGCTCCCTGAAGCTTCTCAATATCCCCACGGACACATGGGAGACACTTGCTGAAAACAGGTCAGCTTTGAGGAGTTCAACAGCTGTTGGAGCAAAGGCTGCTGCGAAGGCCCTCATCGAGGAATGTCAGAGGAAACATGCCCTCCGGAAGCAGAGGATGGACAGTGCCCCTACAACCGAGTTAACCCACACGTGATTTGATTCGGGGAGTAGGAACATATTTGCTGTAGGAAGTCGGAAGTGTGCCTCTATGGAAACGGAAATATATGCGCCGAATAATTAGTTCCGGCTGTGCATAAAATCACCAAAATGTGTAAATATTGTACTGTAGGGGAGGATTGTGATCAGTGCACTGTTGGAGTGAAGGACAGCGACCCCGTCTGGGTGACTGGAGACAGCACACCCTCAGACGGGGGCGTGGTATGTGCTGGCTGAGAGACACAGCTGTCAGATGATTAGTCGCGCAGGTGGTACGTGTTAGAGTAATCATCTGTTGTCCTTAACAGTGAGCGGCCGGGCGCAAGGAGTTTGATTGAGACCGGGGAGACGGAAGCAGAGACTGGTGAACAGAAAGCAGAGCGACTGAACAGTCGATGCATTGTGGATGTGTGAGCAATCGGAAGAATAAATCTCCTGTCAAACCCGAACGACTGGCTTCCAGTGTGACTGTGTGAGTAACAAAGCTTACATTTGGCGCTCAACTTAAAAAAATAAAAAATAAAAAAATAAAAAATATATATATATATTTATTAAAAACAATGTCGACACCTAGCCCGATTGAAGCATTGGGGCAGCTGTTGGCGGAAGTATCTACCGCAAATCACCGGCAGATGGAGGCGATGCAAAACCAAATCGCGCAACAAAATCAAATCCTGCGAGCCATGACAGAGAGGTCCGGAACAGGAACACCCACAACAGCGAGGCCATCCCTAGCGACTGTGGGGATGCACAGAATGGCGGAAACAGAAGAGCCACAATCATTTATGGACATGTTCGAAGCCACGGCGGGCGCATGCGCATGGCCGGAGGAGGAATGGGCAGTGCGTCTGCTGCCGCTGCTGGCGGGAGAGGGACAACGAGTGGCACTCAGCCTACCACCAGATTCCCGGGTAAGGTACCGGGACTTGAGGCGCGCAGTGCTGGACCGGACGGGAGGATCCAAAGAGGATCACAGGCGCCGATTCCGGGCAATGCGACTCGGCCCGGAGGAGCGGCCTTTCGCCCTGGGACAGCAACTCAGCGACGCGGCGAACCGATGGCTGCAACCCGGGCGAGTCGAGGAAGTGATGGAACAAATCATTCTCGAGCAGTTCATGGAAGCGATCCCGGCACGGACCTCAGCGTGGGTCCGGTATCACCGCCCACAAGACCTGGCCGCGGCAGTGGCCCTAGCAGAAGATCATTTGGCAGTGCATCGGAAGGAGGAAAAGGCAGCGGAGGCGGGGGAGCGCCCAGTTCCAGCGCCGCGCAAGATGCGTGCGCACCCGGCTGATGGGAATCAGCAATGGACTACATTTAAAAATGCTCAAACTGTTTTTTCTCCTCCCCAGAACCCGGCCGTTACGGACGCTGTGTCTCCCCCGCAAATGGCTCCTCGGATGCCTGGGCAGGTGTGCTGGAGGTGTGGATGGCTTGGACACCTGCAGCGGGAATGTCCTAGCATGGAGGTGGGTCAGGTGATCCGGGTCGACCCAGGAGAGACGTACTACGTACCGGTAAGGATACAAGGGAGTACACACCGGGCGATGGTGGATTCGGGCTGCGAGCAGTCCATGATCCACCAGAATCTGGTTCGACCCGGGGCGTTGAGAATGGGTACACGGGTGCGGGTTAAATGTGTGCATGGGGATGTTCTAGAGTACCCTATTGTGCCGGTGGAAATTTTTTTTAAGGGAAAAAAACATAGTGTTAAGGTGGCTGTAAGTTCGCGCCTGGCGCACCCCTTAATCTTGGGAATCAATTGGTCGGGATTTAATGGGTTAATAGAGCAGTGCGCAGGGGTGCGTTCACGACCGGTAGGGAAAGGGGATATCCGCGCTGTTCTCATCGGCGACGCGAGATCATCCGACGCTGCTGGGGGGGAAGGGGGAAGGGGAGACGGCGGGGGCTTCTCAGGAAGTTTCCCCGGCTCCCCAATGGCGTCCCATGGATGATTTTCCACTTGAGCAGTCTCGAGATGACACGCTGCGTGCGACCTGGGACCAAGTGATTTCAATTGATGGACAGCTGGTTCACCCAGGGATAGCGCGGGATTTCCCTCACTTTGCATTGATTAGGGACAGATTATACAGAGTGAGTCGTGACACTCAGAAAGAGGAGGAAATCACCCAGTTGTTGGTGCCGAAAAACCGTCGGGAAATGATTTTCCAGACGGGACATTTTAATCCCATGGCCGGCCACATGGGGTATGATAAGACACTTAATCGGATAATGGTCCGGTTCTATTGGCCCGACCTTCGTGCGGACGTGCGCTGCTGGTGTGCGTCCTGCCCGGATTGTCAGCTAGTCAACCCCGCGGCCACCCCTAGGGCTCCTTTGCGGCCATTACCACTCATAGAGGTCCCGTTTGAACGTATTGGTATGGACCTCGTCGGACCATTTCATCCGAGCACCCGGGGATATCGCTTTGCGCAAGTCCTGGTGGATTACGCAACGCGCTATCCCGAAGCAGTAACACTGCGTTCCATCTCTGCAAAGAGTGTAGCACAGGCACTGTTTCAAGTTATCTCCCAAGCTGGAATCCCGAAAGAGATGTTACCTGACCAGGGCACGTCCTTTATGTCACACACATTAAAGGAGCTGTACGGATTATTGGGGATCAAATCTATTCGGACCAGCGTTTACAACCCCCAGACAGATGGGCTGGTAGAACGGATGAATAGAACTTTGAAATCCATAATCCGGAAGTTCGTACACGAGGACAAACCAAATTGGCATAAATTGTTGGATCCCCTATTGTTTGCAGTGCGGGAGGTTCCTCAGGCCTCCCCAGGGTTCTCCCCGTTTGAACTGTTATTCGGCAGGAAGCCGCGAGGGGTACTGGACCTAGTTAAGGAAAGCTGGGAGGAAGGTCCAAGTCTCAGTAAAAACGAAATTCAGTACGTCATGGACTTGAGGGCAAAACTCCACACATTGGGACACTTATCACGGGAGAATTTGCTCCAAGCCCAAGAACGTCAGCAACGCCTGTATAACAAGGGGACGCAACTCAGACAATTTTCACAGGGAGAGAAAGTACTTGTATCACTCCCAATATCCAGCTCTAAATTACTCGCCAAGTGGCAAGGACCCTTCGTGGTCACACGACGAGTGGGTGACGTGGATTATGAGGTCCGGCGGTCTGACAGGGGGGCGGGGCAACCCAAATCTACCACCTCAACCTATTAAAAGGGTGGAGGGAAGCGGAGCCCGTCTAGATGGTGACGGCGATAGCGGAGAACGAGGAACTGGGGCCGGAGGTTCCCCCCTCCACCCGGTCCTCCCTTCTCCGCTGTGATGATAATCTGACTCCGTCACAAAAAGCAGATGTGGTTAATTTACAGCAACATTTTGCTGACGTGTTCTCCCCCTGCCAGCCCGCACAAACCTCACCCAACATCACATAGAGACCAGCACAGGCGTGACGGTGAGGTCTTGGCCCTATAGGCTACCCGAACACAAGCGCAAAGTAGTTCGGGAGGAATTAAAAGCCATGCTGGAACTGGGGGTAATAGAAGAGTCACACAGTGCATGGTGCAGTCCCATAGTTCTCGTAGGGAAGAAAGATGGGTCGGTGCGATTCTGTGTGGACTACCGCAAGGTAAATGATGTGTCACGCTTTGATGCCTACCCGATGCCCCGGGTTGACGAGCTCCTAGACCGGTTGGGCACTGCTCATTTTTTTACGACACTGGATTTAACTAAGGGTTACTGGCAGATTCCCTTGTCTCCAGAGTCTAAGGAAACGGCATTCTCCACTCCGGAACGTTTATACCAATTCGTGACCCTTCCGTTCGGCTTGTTCGGTGCGCCCGCCACTTTTCAGAGACTTATGGACCGGGTGCTGCGTCCTCACGCTGCATATGCTGCCACCCATCTGGATGATGTCATCATCCAGGGGAACAACTGGGCGGAGCATATGCAGAGGGTGGGGGCGGTACTCGAGTCCCTGAGGCGGGCGGGGCTCACCGCCAACCCGGCGAAGTGCGCGGTTGGCCGGAGGAAGGTACAGTATCTGGGGTACCACTTGGGGGGAGGTCAGGTGCGGCCTCAGATAGACAAAACCGCGGCAGTTGCAGCCTGCCCGACCCCGAAGACGGAAAAAGAGGTGAGGCAGTTTTTGGGGCTGGTGGGCTACTACCGGAGGTTCGTCCCCCGGTTTGCGGACCTGACCAGCCCACTAACTGACCTCACCCGGAAGGGTGCTCCAGATCTGGTCCAGTGGACGGAGCAGTGCCAGCAGGCATTCGAGAAGGTGAGGAAAGCACTTTGCGAGGAGCCAGTACTGCACATGCAGTACTGGCTCCTCGCAAAGTGCCTCCCCATTTTGTTTGCAGGCGGACGCGTCGGGCAGAGGGCTGGGAGCTGTTTTAACCCAGCAGAAAGAGGGTATCGACCACCCCATCCTATATATCAGCAGAAAGCTGTCAGAACGAGAAAGCCGGTACAGCACGGTGGAGAGGGAGTACCTGGCTATCCGATGGGCGGTCGGTGCCCTCCGGTACTACCTGCTGGGACGCCCGTTCAGCCTCCGCTCGGACCACAAGCCTCTCCAGTGGCTCCACCGCATGAAAGATGCCAACGCGCGGATCACCCGTTGGTATCTTGCTTTACAACCCTACCATTTCAGAGTGATCCATAGGCCGGGAGCGCAGATGGTCGTGGCGGACTTTCTCTCCCGCTCTCAGGCGCGGGGGTGGAGGGTGTACGGCCGGACGATGTCTAAGTCTGGCGGTGGAGGTATGTAGGGGAGGATTGTGATCAGTGCACTGTTGGAGTGAAGGACAGCGACCCCGTCTGGGTGACTGGAGACAGCACACCCTCGGACGGGGGCGTGGCATGTGCTGGCTGAGAGACACAGCTGTCAGATGATTAGTCGCGCAGGTGGTACGTGTTAGAGTAATCATCTGTTGTCCTTAACAGTGAGCGGCCGGGCGCAAGGAGTTTGATTGAGACCGGGGAGACAGAAGCAGAGACTGGTGAACAGAAAGCAGAGCGACTGAAAAGTCAATGCATTGTGGATGTGTGAGCAATCGGAAGAATAAATCTTCCGTCAAACCCGAACGACTGGCTTCCAGTGTGACTGTGTGAGTAGGAAAGCTTACATGTACATATTATATAATGTTATGAACGTGTCTTTTAATACATTATAAAAATATTTCCAGTGTGTATATAAAATGTTGATGGAGGGTTTTGAAGTTGTTTTAGAGGGCTTTGAAGGCTACAATGGTGAATCCCATTAGACACATCTTGCAAGCGTTTTTTTTACATCTTTAAAATCCTAAAAAAAAAAAAGACGTGTGTTGTTGTCCCTCACAATGATTGTAAACGATAGGCAAAATTCCCCTAAAAGGCCAAAGTGTTTCTTCAATTGCAATATGAAACAGTATATTCAATGTACCGCAAGATGTTTTGTCGAAAAAAAAACAAAAAAAAAACAATAATGCCATTTTTTTGTAGTCCTCTTTATTTAAAAACGTATCGAAAAGTATCGAAATACATTTTGGTGCTGGTTTTGGTACGAAAATATTCGTATCGGGACAACCCGAGTACCAATACATTTGAGTATACAAGTAAAAAAAAGCACACACACGGATGTATCAGTTATTATTTCAACATTGGTGCTCCAACTATAGTAATAGAAGCTGTCAAGTTATCTTTAACTTACTAATAAGAATGTTTAATTCTTGGTCGCGTCCTCAACTGGCTGCATAAGTAGCAGGTGTTTTTCACACAGTTTTTGGCTACAACTAGGCATCATATTTGCAAAAGAGTCATACCACCTGACATGTCGAAAAGTTATTTGGGAATGTTCAACTCTGTATTTTGGAGTTAGTTTAGTAGTTTGAGGTGGCCATGTGTACTAGAGGCAAGCACAGAATTGGCCCGAGAAGGATGAAGGGCTGCCATGTAAGTATGTATGTAAATTTTTTAAAATTATATCATTTTAAAGAAACCAGTAGTATCATACAGGTCTTGCCAAGACAATTTCAGTCATTTAAGCATCATTTTTCTGTGCTGAATAAGACAATAATGCATTTTTGGACCTAGGGAAAATGCACTAGTTTATGGTAACTTCCTGAATACAAAGTCAATTGGGCTCATACTTGCCAACTCTCCCGGGTTTTCCGGGAGACTCCCGAAATTCAGCGCCTCTACCGAAAACCTCCCGGCAGAAATTTTTGTCCCGAAATTCAGTGGAGCTGGAGGCCACGCCCCCTCGAGCTCCATGCGGACCTGAGTGGGGACAGCCTGTTTTCACGGCCGCTTTCCCACTATATAAACAGCTTGCCTGCCCAATCACGTTACAACATCTACGGATTTTGATAAAAAACTGCACACACAAGGAGACGAAACAGAAGAACGAGGAAGTTACAGCCATGGCGACACCGTCTGTAATAGAGTGATTCTATGTTGTCTGTTGCCATCTCTTGTGAACGTTGGCTATAGCGTTATGGGGTTGCTTTTTGATTGGCCAACGATTTATGTGGTGTTGCGTACCTGACGGCAAGTGACTCTCGCCAGTACGCAAATGGCAGAACAAAGGTCACTCAAATAGTGAAAGGTAAGTGTTGTTGGTTTTATTTTAGTAACCAGCAAGCACAGTACAGTTAGTAGTAGAACAACTGTGTTTTTATTACTGTGTATTTGATAGGTGCCATCTGAAATTCAACTATTTATTTTATTTTTATATATAATAAAATAAATATATAGCTAGAATTCACTGAAAGTCAAGTATTTCATATATATATATATATATATATATATATATATATATATATATATATATATATATATATATACATATATATATATATATATATATGTATATATATATATATATATATATATATATATATATAAATATATATACATATATATATATATATATATATATATATATATATGTATATATATATATATATATATATATATATATATATATATACATATATATATATATATATATATATATATATATATGAAATACTTGAGTTGGTGAATTATACTCCCCTCTTAACCACGCCCCCCGCCCCAACTACGCCCCCAACCACGCCTCCACCCCAACCCGACCACAACCCCCCACCTCCCGAAATCGGAGGTCTCAAGGTTGGCAAGTATGATTGGGCTCAACATTTTACGCGTGAAATTTTTTGGGAAAATGTCATAAATGTATTA
Organism: Nerophis ophidion; assembly: GCF_033978795.1. NCBI lineage: Eukaryota > Metazoa > Chordata > Actinopteri > Syngnathiformes > Syngnathidae > Nerophis > Nerophis ophidion. Next base: position 55,681,299 of record NC_084613.1, read on the forward strand.
ATATTTACCCTATTTTAAAAAGGTTCATATCCTTGGAAGGCTCCTTAAAGAAACACTCAAGGTGTATATACATAAAAAAAACAGCATTCAGTGCAGATGTATTGATGCAATATTATAGTATATTTTAAGATATTCAATATAAACCAGATTAGTGAATCTCAAGTGTGAACACAGCCTTAGCAAACAACATTGACAGTATATTTATTTTAAGATAATGCCAATAAATATATGTATACAATAAGATGACTTATATATGATTTAATTAAAAACATTATTTTAAATTTTTTTTAGTCTAATATAATATTTTTCCCATAAAGTACAATAACCCGTTGAATAATGTGTGTGTGTGTGTGTGTGTGTGTGTGTGTGTGTGTGTGTGTGTGTGTGTGGGTGTGTATGTGTTAATGAGTGATCTCCCAAAGGGCCAGTGTGTGTGTGCTGTTCTTTCTGAGCCACACTCTTTAACACACAGCGTGTTCTTCCTCCTCACTTTTGCTTCCATTGCTGCAGCAATGCAGCCTTTCCTCCCTTAAGGTATCTTTCTTCCTGCTCTCCATTCTCTCCTACCCGCTCGGCTCCCCCAGCAGTCCCACTGAACAATAAGCCTTCACCTTCTCCCACGCTATCATCTCCAGTCCCATGTTGCACTTTCTCCTCCTCCTTCCCCTCCCTGGTTCTTTCCTGCAATTTTTTATTTTTTTTATTTTTTTTACAGTCCAACATCAACACCTCTAACCTCCACAGTATCACTCTTCCTGGTTCTCGATATACCTCCCCAGTGGTTCTCAAATGGGGGTACGCTTACCCCTGGGGGTACTTGAAGGAATGCTAAGGGGTACGTGAGATTTTTAAAAAAGAATTTTCAAAAATTGCACCAATTCAAATATCCTTTTTAAATATATTTATTGAATAATACTTCAACAAATATGAATGTAAGTTCATAAACTGTGAAAAGAAATGCAACAATGCAATATTCAGTGTTGACAGCTAGATTTTTTGTGGACATGTTCCATAAATATTGATGTTAAAGATTTCTTTTTTGTGAAGAAATGTTTAGAATTAAGTTCATGAATCCAGATGGATCTCTATTACAATCCCCAAAGAGGGCACTTTAAGTTGATGATTATTTTATGTGTAGAAATCTTTATTTATAATTGAATCACTTGTTTATTTTTCAACAGGTTTTTAGTTATTTGTATCTTTTTCCCCCAAATAGTTCAAGAAAGACCACTACAAATGAGCAATAATTTGCACTGTTATACAATTTAATAAATCAGAAACTGATGACATAGTGCTGTATTTTACTTCTTTATCTCTTTTTTTTGCTTTGCTCTTATTAGGGGGTACTTGAATTTAAAAAAATGTTCACAGGGGGTACATCACTGAAAAAAGGTTGAGAACCACTGTCCCTCCCTATAACATAGGTTGTCTTTCAGTACCTGTGCATTTTTATTAGAACAACGGTAAATAATGTGAATTGTGTCAAGTCTATTAGGATTCTTTTTTGTTAAGTATATAAAATGTAATGGAAGCTCAGAAAACTCTCTTTTTTTTGACATACGACTTAGCTGAATATGCACTGCAATATATGTGGTACATTACAAAACAAAATATAACACAAGAGACAGAGAATACACTATTCCTCTTGAAGCACAAAAAATATTCTTATTTTGGATTCCACAGTGGTAGCGAGTCTTTATTCATTCAGGTGATAAAACCTGAGAACGGTTGACTGCGATGTCAAAAACGGTGTTCAGCACCAGGAATTGTCCAGTAGCACTCATACGCTACATATTTTCCACAGCTCACCTTTCTTTTCAGTGTCCTATGAGTTTGTGTGTGTGTGTGTGTGTGTGTGTGTGTGTGTGTGTGTGTGTGTGTGTGTGTTAACATATATGGACTCTGTGCTCGTTTTAATGTTGTTCGGAAATATCAAATTCCATATCTTATGTATGAAAATAAGTCTTTCAGTATCCATTTTCTTGTGTTTGGATCATTCCACAGCCTCCCAGGATAGCATCAGTGCGCAAAAAAATTGTTTATGTTCTGTAGATTGCGATTCTATTTCGCAGAAAAGGTGCTACAGTTTATAAATGAGTGCTGCTAGTTCAACTATATAGCACACAGGTTGGAGAGCACAATAACATGGTTGTGGAGGGAAGTGAGTGTATCCATGGCCACAGGTGCAGGTACACGCAAAAAAAATGATTTGCAGTCTAAGTAGATCACATGCAACACGTCCATTAGTAGCTTATACAATTTTATATTTTACAGATGCTGTTTAGCGCATGATATTTGGATCTTAGTAAACCAAGCTCTAAGCATTGTACTTATTACAGAACATACACCGCCTGTTTAGACATTTGTGTTCTGCAAATATTTACTGCACAGGACGTTGGTTGTCAGGACATCGTAATATAAGTGGTGCTGAAGTTTGCTGAATGTATTTTAATTTGAAATGCCAGATCCTGTTAGCTTCTTCTAGTCTAAATTGTTGACTGCAGCCCATGGTGTGTCTGATAGCATACAATGATTGGTCTCAATGGGGTTAGAATTTAGATTTGATATAAGTCGGGAAAATAGCTTGGATCCATGTTTAAACGACTAAAGATTTTAAAAATGGGTAGCTCCTGGTTAAATTGGGGCACCAAGAAGAAATTATATAATTAGCACCCCCCATTACAAAATGTTTTCACAATTTTTTATTTATGTGGAATAACATTTATACGTTCGATGCATGTTTTGCACTTTTTTTTTTAATGGGAAAGGCGTTTAATAATAATAATAATAATAATAATATATTTTTTAACATGAAGTTACAGATGGTTCTGGGACTACCCTGGCTGGGATCTGATGCATGTCCATCCAATAACCAACCCAACACTAATACTGCGCACAATGGGTGACAATCCCAAGTGAAATGTGCCATTTCATTCCAATCACTCACGGAGCAGGAGAAGGCTAGGAATACATTGCGGGTAAAAATTCACATTGGAAAATTAAGCCAATGAAAACGGAGCATTTTCATTTTCATACAGACATCGATATAAGTATTGGATATCATAGGATATGCATCAAGTGTACTTAATCAAGCTTTTGGTTCTGAGCATACTAAAATTTAAAACAATATCTGATAAAAATTTCTAATAATGACATTTTCTTTGTTTAATCATAGAGCTTGTTTGTTGGTGTAAGAATGAATTAACTGCGCTGAATTGGCATTACCATAGCCAAATAAGAAGTGGAAATTACTAATATCGGATGCCCAGAAGGCGTCTGTGTCCCAACCCACCAGAGTAGTTATCATGTCTTCCTCAACAGCCTGGCAGCATTGTTGCAAATAGCTGTGTTTGTTTTTGTTCTGTTCAAAAATACTGCGGCATGCCATTTGATTACTTTTCTGTCTTGGGGAAGATCAAAGCAATGTGTCTGATGTACATGTTTACTGCAGAATATAAAGTAACATTCATCTCTTTTTTTTATGTGTAAAAATTCATATTTTAGATTTTTTTTTTTATCCTAAAAGCAGACGTTTGCTCAATAAACAAGTAGCTGCTTTCCTTCCATGGTGTACTTTTTGGACTCAAGGAAATGACACTAATGTATAACTCATTTTGAACATCATGGGAATGATAGGAACCATCAAGAATGACTATAAAAGTCAGCATTTAATTTTGTTACTATGGTGTTAAGGTGGATAATTCAATTAAATTGTATCATACAGTGGAACCAGCGATGTGCGGTGAACTAAACACCAGGTGAGGCATACATACTTTTTATTGTTTTATTTTTTACTTAAATTCATATGTGCAGCTCTAGTAATTGTTGATTTAGGTTGCACATTAGAGTTACAGGGGAAAAAAGGTTATTCACTTTCATAAAAACGTTTTAATGATATTAAAATATGATAAATGGGTCCAAAAACTATTTGATGAAGTTATTAAAAAATACTTTTTGGTCCCATTTGCTTTTAACAAAATAAATCAAGTATTGTGAGTGTATATTATCTTTCTGTATTTGTATCCGAAGCAGCAATAGCTATCCTCCATGAAAACGTACATTGTATAAACACATTAATTTTGTCTTAAAGTCCAGTTTAGAGAAGTATTTAATCTTGGATACAGTATATAATCCTCCATATTGGCACACACATTCATTTAATCAAATTTAATTCCAAGAAATTAAGCAATATTTTTGCATCTGACAAAAAAAAACCCCACAAACGGAGCTTTACTCTAATAAAAATGCAATGTTTGTTATAAATATAGTTTAAAAAAAAAGACAATAAAAAAAATGCTGGCTTCTGATGGAGAGACCTGTTTCTGCTAGTTTGAGCGCCCCCACTTCTCCCCGTGTGGCGAGTCAGAGTACTGCTGAGGCATTGAACTTCAAGTTGACAATATATCGCCCCCTACCTTGAGACAGAGGTACTTGCTGCCTCAAGACCTGCCTTTTCCACGTGGCAACAAACATGCGCCCCTCACGCCCAATACACACTGTGTGTAGCCGTGAAGGCACCGCCTGTGTCTGCCTCACTTCTCATCTGCTGCAATGTTTTGATCAGGAAACATAGAATTTCCGCGATTTTGACCATAAAAATTATCAAAATATACAGGAACCACACCAAAATCACATAAAAAAATATTAAAACTTATTTTATTACTTCGTTTTGGAACATCTCATGGTTAAGCCACCTGGTGGCAAGTGAGGCACTGCCTCCCCTGACAGCACGTCCCTGAGTGGAACCCACTTAGCTGACGTCTCTCAGACTGGCTGACTGTTTTTGTCATAAGCGGTTGTCGACGTAGTAAAAAAAAAAGATGAATACTATTACTTGAACTTGTGGCAATTTGTTGGCTTTGCTTTTGTCTGTTGTGCATATTTTAATTGGATTTTTCTAATTATATATAATATGGTCGCCACAGAAGCATTGTGTATTGATTGTTGGTTGCTTTGACGTGTGGTTAACAATCAACCCCAAAAAGAATGGATTTTGTCAGGTTCTGTGATAATCCCATGCTCAGAATGAGAATCAGAGTCAGAAATACTTTATTAACGGCCGAGGGGAAATTCAAATTTTCAGCATAATTCCATTCAAGATCAGACAAACATTACAGGGAGACAGAACAGGATCGCTGATGGGTCTGCCAACTTCCGGCGCCCCATACAAATAAGATGAGAAACAGGTAAACGTTGGGGGGGATGGGTGATGTGTGTGTGTGTGTGGGGGGGAAATCGGTCTAAGTCTACCGAACAGGAAGTCATGTGCATATTGTAATATTATGTCTCTGTTGACATCAAACTCTACTCAATGAGCAACCAAATATAAATGTAAGCTTTTTTTCCGATCAAATTAATCGATTTAATCAAATAATCGCTGCAGCCTATCATCGACATGGACAGGTTGTTGATATAAGCTGGTTGCAGTGTATGTAAAAAAAGAACCAGATTGAAAATTTGGCCGATTTTTGTGAGAAATTATCTCCATACACGGTGTGGAGCAGCTTCCTTAAGATAATAATAATCACCTCCATTATGGCAAATAAACAACATTTCTAAGTATCTTCATTGTCATTATCAATTAGTATTATCACTGGAAGACAAGGTTAAACACACATTGGGAGCAACCCAAGCATTGCATGACAATTGCTGAAACAGCCACGCTAGTTTTAAATAACAACTAAAGTGCTGAATAAAAATGTAGATGCAGCCCTGGCTGCAATAATTAGTCGAAATAATCGACACTGTCAATTTTTTAAAATAATTGACAAAAACGTGTTTTTATGGACTCGTCGCTCAATAAAATTTTAAACAATAGACCGCCAGGAATGTTTATGTTCACATTTGTATCTTTTTAAGTAAATAATTGCAGATAAATAACATTACCATTACTAAAAATATTGCCATGCTAGCACAGGACATGTTGCATCTGAATACTGTTGATTTATTTTTCACTGTGGTTAAATACTTTTTGCAACAAAGTAAAACCATTCATTCCTCAGCAATTTATTGTTTATTTTGATACAAGTGAATTTACTATGATAGGTTTTAAATTTAGTAAAAATCAAGTCGCAAACTCAATGTCAACCGTGTACAGCAGATAATAAGCAGTAATCGCTTGATTCGTCGACTAATCCAAAAAATAATCGCTGGATAGTCGACTATTAAAATAATCCTTAGTTGCAGCAGAAAGTCAACAAGCATTAACAGGAAATGAACAAGTAAATTAATGAAAGTCTAGATCAGATTCATCCATGAACAGGTGGGATCCATACATGTATATGATTGATTAGGTTGATATCTTTAAATTGTCAATTTATGTTGTTGTTTTTGCTAATGTTAATAAACTTGAGGAATAAATCCTTGGACATCGGAAGACTCTGAGGGCAACGCTCCGGGTACTCCGGCTTCTTCCCACCGCTAAAGACATGCACCTGGGGATAGGTTGATTGGCAACACCAAATGATCCCTAGTGTGTGAATGTTGTCTGTATATCTACTTGTCCATGGTGTACGCCGCCTTCCGCACGAATGCAGCTGAGATAGGCTCTAGCACCCCCCGCGACCCCAAAAGGAACAAGCGGTGGAAAATAAATGGATGGATGGACTAGTAAAAAACATTTGTTGCTTTTGTTTATTTTTGGGCCTGCAGCAATGCAAGCAGGCCATATTATTATTGCTAAAACTTCAAACGTTTTATTTCATCTTATTATAGTTCAAACACATTTCTCTTACTGTCACTACGAGACGAACTGGCCTACGTATCCTCACATATAATATACCATCGGAAATGTGTCGTTTGCGGAAATCTAAAATGGGAACATTTTGTGTTACCATGGCAACGCTATTCACAAACAAACGAAAACACCTTTTGTTTAATACAAGTCGCACCGGCCAACGAACCCTCACATATGTTATACCGTCGAAAAAGTCCCGTTCGTGCCGACGGGAGTGTTTTTAATTTGGAACATTTCAAGTTACCATGGCGACGCTATTCACGAATGAACAAAAACTTGGGCCAATTGAATGGGAACGCACCTTTATAATGGCGAATATTTCCAGCACACCTGCGGGATTAGCTCCTCTTGTAGCTCAGCCATTCTTTCACGTAGCTCGGTGCTTAACCTTTTAATTTTGTCCACACACTTGATTATTTTAACCCTGGCTAAAAAGTTTTGACGTCCAATGTTTGGTTTTGGCTGGATGGCCATCAGAGTAAGTATGGCGGTTTCCGGTCAAGGGCACAGATAGCAGGCCCATCAAAATTTCCGCGGGAATATTCTAGTTATTGTGTACTATTGACTTTGTTTTGATCAAACATTTTAATAAAAGATTAAATGGAGCCAGTACAAATATTGTGTCAATATTGTCAAACTGTCAATGACATTCTTTTTTTTAAATACATTGAAAAATGTACACTTAATGGATGTGATGTGTATTGGTGTCGGCCGATCCCACTCAAGGATTATGGGAATTGGCATCATAAATCAGATCATCCCTACCTCAGTACCGTTTGTTTTAAAGGGGAACATTATCACCAGACCTATGTAAGCATCAGTATATACTTGATGTTGCAGAAAAAAGACCACATTTTTTTAACCGATTTCCAAACTCTAAAAGGGTGAATTTGGCAATTGAAATGCCTCTTAATTGTTCGCAATGACCTTTCACCCGTGACGTCTCAACAGGAAGTAATCCGCCATTTTCTCAAACACATTACACACACCAAGTCAAATCAGCTCTGTTATTTTCAGTTTTTTCGACTGTTTTCCGTACGTTGGAGACAGACATTATGCCTCGTTGGTGTGCTGTCAGAGGGTGTAACAACACGAACAGAGACGGATTCAAGTTGACTTACGTGGAGTGTGCTAATCAGACATATCAATGGTCACGGCATGCTAATCGATGCTAACATGCTATTTAGGCTAGCTGTATGTACATATTGCATCATCATGCCTCATTTGTAGCTATATTTGCATCCAGCCTTTCCCTCCACCCACATTTAATGCCAAACAAACACTTACCAATCGACGGATTCAAGTTGCACCAGTTGTCAAAAGATGCGAAAGTCCCTCGTTTGTTCTGTCGTAGCATCGCTACCGACGATAGCGATGCTACGACAGAGATGTGTGGATATCCTGTGGCACTCAAAGCAGATTCATTTCCAACGATTAAGTCAACGAAATCACAAAGGTGAGTTTTGTTGATGTTATTGACTTATGTGCTAATCAGACATATTTGGTCATGGCATGACTGCAAGCTGATCGATGCTAACATGCTATCTAGGCTAGCTTTATGTACATATTGTATCATAATGCCTCATTTGTAGCTATATTTGCATCCAGCCTTTCCCCTCCACCCACATTTAATGCCAAACAAACACATACCAATCGACGGATTCAACGAAATCACAAAGGTGAGTTTTGTTGATGTTATTGACTTATGTGCTAATCAGACATATTTGGTCACGGCATGGCTGCAAGCTAATCAATGCTAACATGCTATTTAGGCTAGCTGTATGTACATATTGTATCATTATGCCTCATTTGTAGCTATATTTGCATCCAGCCTTTCCCCTCCACCCACATTTAATGCCAAACAAACACATACCAATCGACTGATTCAAGATGCGCCAGTGGTCAAAACATGCGTTGGTTTGCAGGCGATCGCTAAATTTTTTCTCGTTGCCGCTTTCTGTCGCGATATGGCTCAATAACTTCAGTTTCTTCTTCAATTTTGTTTTCGCTACCTGCCTCCACACTCCAACCATCCGTTTCAATACATGCGTAATCTGTTGAATCGCTTAAGCCGCTGAAATCCGAGTCTGAATCCGAGCTAATGTCGCTATATCTTTCTGTTCTATCCGCCATGTTTGTTTGGATTGGCATCACGCAGTGACGTCCCAGGAAAATGGACGGGTGGATATAGCGATGGTGAAAATCAGGCACTATGAAGCAGTTTTTAGGGATATTGCGTGATGGGTAAAATTTTGAAAAAAACTTCGAAAAGTCAAATAAGCCAATGGGAACTGATTTTTATTGGTTTTAACCCTTCTGAAATTGTGATAATGTTCCCCTTTAAGGCGTCCACTGTATAGTGTTTAATTCAAGCCTTTTACTAAATCTAATTTGGTACGACGAGAAAGAACTGATTCAAGTTTTCATTGTTGGCGTGCATTATGTTGCCATGCCAGCAAAAATAACACTATAATAATGTGTGAGAGATCCTTTTTAGGATGTTGGAAAATATGTCTGGGAATGAAATGCGTTGCACACGCCGTCCCTTCCGTCATCTCTTGTCTGCTGCTGGAGTCCTCCCTCCCTCCATCTCTTCCCAGGGCCCATGGGAAGAAGAGACTCTGGGAGCAGACAGTCTGCAGCCCTAAATATATGTATAAGAGGGAGAAGGGGAAGGGAGGGCACATTAGCAGGCAGAGGAGCGAGAGAGCGAATAAAACGAAGGAAGGAGGGAAGGCGAGAGGGAGGGAGGGGACACATTGAGTGTTGGAGGACATACATGCACATTGCAGAGTGGACGGGGAGAAAAGGGGAAGGGAAGCAAACCAGTTCAGCTTGAGAGAGGAGAGAGAGCATCTGGGGTTTCTTCTCCCATCACTCCCCCTCCTCAGAGCAAACACATGCTCACACACACTCTCTCTCTCTCTCTCTCTCTCTCTCTCTCCCCCTGACACACACATATACATACTCCCCCCTAACACACACATACAGGCAGAATTGCTTTAGGGTATACCAGTCCGCTTTGGCAGTCCTTCCCCTTTGTTGTTTCAGCTATTGGTTAGTCTCGGCGGCGGCGTGGCGTGCGCCTCTATCGTTGGGGAGGGAGTTTGTGTTTGTGGAGTCTACCAGCAGTGTGTGAAGGATGCAACTCGCAGGAGCCGGGTAAGTCCACTCCTTCCTTTCTTCACGCTTGCTTCTCTCCCTGGGCTGCATGCAGCTCTTACTGCGCGCTCTCTCCCTCCTCAGCCTCTTTCTCGGTCTGCTTGACACCGTCTCCTCCCAATTGTGCTCTATCCATCTCTGCATCCTCTCTCACTTTCTCACTCTCTCTCTCTCTCTAGCTCGCCCTTCTCCGGCTTTGCCTCATTGGTGTGTCCTGATTCCCTTTTTTCCATTAGGCTCCAGGCCCATTGGTCGCCCGCCTTCCAACCATTATCTCCACTCCTCCACCACTCTGTCAGTCTGAATCCCTCCACTTTGCCTCCTTCTCACATTCTTCTCACATTGAAGTGGTAAAAGAAAAAGAAAAATGATCTGCATGCAGCGCGAGAGCAGAAGTTTGCACTGTAAATGAATCGGGGCCGAAGTAAAGGGAAGCGAGACAGGAGAGGAAGCACATTTTGGGGAAAAGTTTCGAGAAGACTGCAGTTGGTAGGTAACTTGCACTTCTTTAATGGGTTATTAGCAGGTAAACAAACAGATATTGTGTATTATCAACATTGACATAGTTAAGTTAGTTGGTTTATTATACCATACGTTGCACTGTTATGTTGTTACAGCATGGTTTTTGATGCTATCAGGTCAATCAAAGCATGTTGAATTGATGAAAATTAATTATATGGAAGTTTGTTCTCACATTTCAGTGTTCCTAGTGTGATTAAGTGGACTTTTCTCCAAATGCAAATGTCATGCACATTATTTATGTAACTGGTGATGTCTTACATGAATTGTGTTTCAATGCATCGTTCGATTCGCTGTCAATTGAGATCTGACATTGTGTGCGATGGCGTTGTTTAGTAGTGTATAGAATATAGTATGAATGTACAAATGAAATAAATACTGCCAAGTATTTTTCTAACAAAAGAAGTGAAAAGGTCTTTTCACTTTGTTGCTGTTTTGTATTTTACGGAAGAGGACTGAGAAGAATTCAGATGTTGTGTGACTGTGGATGGTGTGCACTGTGGATACAAACACAACAGAAGGTTGATGATGTTTTTTTCTTCTTCTGTAAAGATAAACAAACGTGAGCCGCTTATCTTTTCTCTGCCTCAAACTAGACTGCCTATGCATTAAAACACTGGTGAGTTGTTGTTGTTTTAAAATTTTGGGTATAGTGAAGAAAGAGTTATCGATATAAACTGGGGATGTAACGATAAGAAAATGTGATATTACTGTCAACGTACTCAAAATGATCTTGGTTATCATCGTTACAGCGGTGTTGTTGATAAAAGCTCAAAAAGGGCTAAACACACTTTGAAATCTTTTGACAAAGTTTTTTTTAAAACTAAAACAAATTGACACACAGTTAGAAAACCCACTATTCAAGTTTTGGGTTTTTTATGCTTTATTGATAGTGTTTAAGTCTCAGTATTTTATCTGTTTTAATGGCTAAGTGTTTAAGTCTCAGTGTTTCATCCTTTTTAATGGTTAAGCTTATAGTGTTAAACATATTAGTTTAAATGACAGCACTTCAAGATGTATTTAAATAAAAAAGTGTGCAACAAATAAAATATAATATTGTTATCTATTACTTCTGGCGGGCGTTGTTGCATCCTACTCAGTTCAGTGGTCCTTGAACACACCGTAAAACTCCCCTGTCTTGCTTTCCTCTGAGTCTCCGTAGTGAGGTTGTAGGTCCAATGTTGCACAATTGAACAGCTTAGTTGCTCAGACAGCAATGTGTTTATATAACTTTAGATCGGGGAATGTCTTTCCTAATGTGGAAATACGTTAATACCTTTTGTATTCATGTTAACATTTAAACTAGCGAGATGGCGCCAGTCAGTACGTGAGTTTATCAAAGTGCAGTTATCAACAAATTTGTGAGCAAACGCCAAAACTCCTTGAGCAATCAGTGGCACACATGTGAGCGACGGCAGACGTGCACACTGTTATGCGCTTATCTTTTATTCGATTTTGTGTGCGGCCTAGATTTGCCTTGCACAGAGGACGCGTGAACAGTGTGCAATTGCACAGGCGCGTACCACAGAGGGAACGCTGGTTATCAATCACGGAAGTTTGAGTATTTTAATTTAAAACGGTAATATAACCGAAATAAGTTTTACTGCGGTTATGATGTGGACCATTTATCGTTACATCTCCAGTATAAACTTGTTGATTTCCAAAAATGTATGAAGAAAATACGTGTTTCATGCTCTGACACGTGTCTTAGAGAAATCCACATTACACAATGTCTCCGATTTATGTCACCATGTGGGGACACGTTGAGGTTTTCCGCCATTGGTAGTGTCTCGCTTGTTAAGGAGAAGAGCCGTTTTGTGTTTGTGTAGCGCCGCCACTGTGCTCACTACTGTACACCCTGCTGAGCAAACGGCGGACAGAAAGACAGGCCAATGTGATTAAATTGGAGGGGGATACTCTCACGCTACTCCGCCTGTACTGAGAGCACCACCCAACACCACCACCACCATCTCTCATCTCTCCTTCTCTCCATCTTTCTTTTGCTCTCCCAGGCCACTCACTAGCCCAGCTGTCTGCTTTAGAGCTGGAGGGAACAACAAATGTCCTGATGCACTGCAATATGTGCCATTGCTGTCCTCCACTTTCCACATTATGCTGTGATATTCCGAATCAAATGTTGTACCATTTGTTGTAGATTGGTAGAATGTGAGAGACAAAACAGTGTACAGTATTGGAATGAGTGAGGGCACTCACTCCTGCTTTGCGTCAGGTAAAAAAAAAAAAAAAGTGATTCCCTCCTTTCACCGCAGACTTATGAATGGGCTTGAAAAAAAGCCTCTTGGGGATCCCCTGCCTGCCACCGGCAGCAGGTGGTCGTGGTTGTTGGTTGGTGAAAATGAGATTACATACCTGAACTATATATTTTATGCATACAATTACAAACCCCGTTTTCATATGTGATGGGAAATTGTGTTAGATGTAAATATAAACCAAATACAATAATTTTCAAATCATTTTCAACCCATATTCAGTTGAATGCACTACAAAGAAAATATATTTGATGTTCAAACTATAAACTTTTCTTTTTTTTTGCAAATAATAATTAACTTAGAATTTCATGGCTGCAACACGTGCCCAAGGAGTTGGGAAAGGGCATATTCACCACTGTGTTAAGGAAACTAATTGTTGAAGCTTTGAAAGTGGAATTCTTTACCATTCTTGCTTGATGTACAGCTTAAGTTGTTCAACAGTCCCGGGTCTTGTTGTCGTCTTTTAGGCTTAATAATGCGCCACACATTTTCGATGGAAGACAGGTCTGGACTGCAGGCGGGCCAGGAAAGTACCTGCACTCTTTTACTACGAAGCCACACTGTTGTAACCCGTGGCTTGGCATGGTCTTGCTGGAATAAGCAGGGGCGTCCATGATAACGTTGCTTGGATGACAACATATGTTGCTCCAAAACCTGTATGGACCATTCAGCATTTATGGTGCCTTCAGAGATGTGTAAGTTACCCATGCCTTGGGCACTAATACACCCCCATACCATCACAGATGCTGGCTTTTGAACTTTGCACCTACAACAATCCGGATGGTTATTTTCCTCTTTGCTCCGGAAGACACCACGTGCACAGTTTCCAAATATAATTTGAATTGTGGACTCTTCAGACCACAGAAAACTTTTCCACTTTGCATCAGTCCATCTTAGATGAGCTCGGGCCCAGAGAAGCTGTGTGTAACTGATAAATGGCTTTTGCATTGCATAGTACAGTTTTAACTTGCACTTACAGATGTAGCGAACAACTGTAGTTACTGACAGTGGTTTTATGAAGTGTTCCTGAGCCCATGTGGTGATATCCTTTACACACTGATGTCGTTTTTGATGCAGTATTGCCTGAGGGATCAAAGGTCCGTAATATCATCGCTTACGTGCAGTGATTTCTCCAGATTCTCTGAACCTTTTGATGACTTTACGGACCGTAGATGGTAAAGTCCCTAAATTCCTTGCAATAGCTCGTTGAGAAATGTTGTTCTAAAACGGTTCGATAAATTGCTTACACATTGGTGACCCTCGCCCCTTCCTTGTTTGTGAATTACTTAGCATTTCATGGAAGCTGCTTTTATACCCAATCATGGCACCCAACTCTTCCCAATTAGCCTTCACACCTGTGGGATGTTCCAAATTAGTTTTTGATGAGCATTACTCAACTTTATCAGTATTTATTGCCACCTTTACCAACTTCTTTGTCACGTGTTGCTGGCATCAAATTCTAAAGTTAATGATTATTTGCAAAAGAAAAAATGTTTATCAGTTTTAACATCAAATATGTTGTCTTTGTAGCATATTCAACTGAATATGGGTTGAAAATAATTTGTAAATCATTGTATTGTGTTTATATTTACATCTAACACAATTTCCCAACTCAAATGGAAACTGGGTTTGTATATATTTTATGCAGACAAATACCACTATTACCTTGACTTATAGTGAAGTGCATTATATTTATATAGCACTTTTCTCTGGTGACTCAAAGTGCTTTACATTGTGAAACACAATATCTAAGTGACATTTTTTAAACCAGTGTGGTTGGCACTGGGGGAAAGTGGGTAAAGTGTCTTGCCCAAGGACACAACAGCAGTGAATAGGATAGCAGAAGCGAGGATCGAACCTGGAACCCTCAAGTTGCTGGCACGGCCACTCTACCAACCGAGCGATACCGCCCCAGTATAGGCCATGTAAGCTCTGTGTATGTGCCTTTTGTGGAGATTCAGCTTCATATGGGCTAACATAGCCCTGTAGTTAGTACCATTGGTTGCTTTGGACATACCATACATATAGTGGTAATCCATATTTGCAATGTTTGTGGTTGACATTTATTGCTAGTTGGCGGTTGACATTTATTGCACATTACTCTTTAAGATAAACTATAAAGGAAGTGAACAACATATTTTTATTGGTTTGGATTGGGACATGAAACTCGGCACGGATCTTATATAAAACTAAATAAGAGAATAAAGGAGCCAATGTCAATCTCTTCCTGCAATCGTTATTAGTTTCTAGTATTTTTGTTTTATTTCACATCCAGCGCTTTTATTTCGCATCCATTTCCTGTTTGTGTCTCTTTTGCCACTATTTATGTCCAAGCACTAGCTCCCTCACCTGTCCCTGATTGGCAATCATGTCACACATAATAGATTATAAACCTTTTTGTTCATGAGCTATGTTGTACTGAGTGGGCGTCCTGACACTGTACACCTTTGCAGACAATGTGCATGTATTCTTTTTGTTGCTGTTTACATGCCTTCGATAACAATTGAATGCTCTGAAACTTTGTACCCTTAGCTTTGTCAGAGGTACTTAGCTCAATGGGATGTATAGAATAAACCGTATTTTCATGACTATAGAGCGCAACGGTATTCAAGCCGCACCCAACAAATTTTAGATGAAAAAAATATTTTCAGATAATAGCTGCAGCAGACTGTAACTCACATATATACCAGTACAAAATATTTTGTAAATGTTTATACTTTCATTGTATCCAAACGCAAAGCCACGTGTTACAACAGCGTGGCTTCGTAGTAAAAGAGTGCGGTCTGCAGTCCAGACATGTCTCCCATCGAAAATGTGTGGCGCATTATGAAGCGTAAAATAAGACAACAAGACCCCGGACTGTTGAACAACTTAAGCTGTACATCAAGCAAGAATGGTAAAGAATTCCACTTTCAAAGCTTCAACAAATAGTTTTCTCAGTTCCAAAATGCTTATTGAGTGTTGTTAAAAGAAAATGTGATGTAAAAAAGTGGTGAACATGCCCTTTCCCAACTACTTTGGCACATGTTGCAGCGATGAAATTCTAAGTTAATTATTATTTGCAAAAAAAAATAAGTTTATGAGTTGGAACATCAAATATCTTGTCTTTGTAGTGCATTCAACTGAATATGGGTTGAAAATGATTTGCAAATCATTGTATGCGGTTTATATTTACATCTAACACAATTTCCCAACTCATATGGAAACGGGATTTGTAATTTAGTATTAATAAAGTTTTAGTTGACTAAATTCCTCCATATTTTAGTAGACTAAAATTACAGTAAATTTGGTCGACTAAAATATAAAGTACAACAAAATTTTTGAAGTTGTTTTGAAATCACTTGTATTAATATTTAATATTGCCGAGCAACACCTGCACTCGAAGTTATTTCAAAAAGTAAATTTCACACTAACCGTTTTATTTGTTATTTTTTTAGTTGAAATTAAGCATTTTTTCCAAATGTTGAATAATATTAGTGTAAAATGGTCACATGAAGAAACATAGGTGTTATTCTGTGTTGTGTATAACTACAATGAGTGTGCACAATTGCTATTTTGGCCACTGTCTCGTTTAATTCCAGCAACCAGAACATCTAGAACGTATAACTATTTCCCATATCTGTCATGATTTGTGTGTTGGTAATTTGTGCAATTAATAGCTGAATAGTGTGCCGAGGACATTGATTATTGTGACAAAAGTTGTCACATTTATCATTATTATTGTGGAATGTGCGCAAAAAGCTTTTTAAACATAACTAAAATAAATAGATAGGGGAAAATAGGTTGTTGACGATAACTATCACAACATTTTATTTTTTGTCAACAAGATGAACAGTACTTTGGAAACAATTAAGCTATGTAAATATGTTTTTGTAAATAACTTGCTTACAACCTATATATTTGCGGCTAAAAGTCTGGTGCTGTTAATATATGGAAAAAAAAATGTCCTTCTCAATCTTAGTGGGTGCGGCTTATATACCGGTGCACTCTTTAGTCCGGAAAATATGGTACTGCAGTAGGGAAGGGATTCATATGGCCCGATTCCTGGGTGGATCTTCTGTGAGATGAAGGGTGGGAATGCAGTCTGCTGAAACAATGGAAAACGCCTCTCTGCATAGCAACTGACGCTGTGGTCAAAGTTGGAATAGCCACAAAACACATTTTTCAATATTCAACACTTTACTACCACCTGGCTGCTAAAATGGATAGTACACACACCAATTTGTCACGTGACAAATTGGTGTCACTCGAAATTGGTGTCAAATTGTTAGGTAAACCATGACGAATAGGGCCAGTTTTGGCTTATGCTGTCCCCGGTGTGTATGTCTGATGCTGGTTGCTACGTGAACTCCTATCACGAAGAACCTCTGTGAAGATACCTGGGGAATCGACGTGTTCTTCCAATCTTCTGAATGGTCAGGCAAGGACAGAGCAAGGATTGATGCATCTGAGCAGACACAATGTCAATACTGATGTCTGCTCAGTGTGAGATGTTGCTGCACTTGTGTCCTTCACACAAATCTCCCTGCATCATTTGATGTGAAGAAGCTACTATTTATGCCGGATTCAGCAAATAACTTAACATTGGCCTTTTTCCTACATTCATACACTCATGGAATGAAAATGTATAGACTAAAATCAACAAAATACCTTCCTTTTTAAATTACTGTTGTATCTCAGTTTACATTAGTAATCCGTTTCTAAAGCAAAACTGAAGCCATGTTTCCAATTAAAAATTATGCAAATCCAATTAGTTAGCGGGCAGCACGGTAGAAATGGGTTAGTGCATGTGCCTCATGATACAAAGGTCCTGAGTAGTCCTGAGTTCAATCCCGGGCTCGGGATCTTTCTGTGTGGAGTTTGCATGTTCTCCTCGTGACAGCGTGGGTTCCCTCCGGCTACTCCAGCTTCCTCCCACCTCCAAAGACATGCACCTGGGGATAGGTTGATTGGCAACACTAAATTGGCCCTAGTGTGTGAATGTTGTCCGTCTACCTGTGTTGGCCCTGCAATGAGGTTGGTAACTTATCTAGGGTGTACCCCAGCTTCCGCCCATGTGCAGCTGGGATTGGCTCCAGCACCCTCTGTGACCCGAAAAGGGACAAGCGGTAGAAAATGGATGGATGGGCAATTAGTTCGTTTCAGACGCCCTAAAATATAAACTCAATACAAATTGTACAAAAACTGATTGTCATCGATCCCACACTGATTGCTCCATTTCACAACAGCCAGTTCATCAATGGATTTGCACCCTCTGCCGGTTTTAAGCCACCGACCATGTTCATGATGGATGAGAGGAATTCTTTTTTTGGAAATTTCCAGAAAAAATCCTCAATCTATCCATAATTGTTTGAGTGGTTCAATCCCCACCTAGTACCAACTTCGTCATGTCCCTTGTGTCCTGAGCAAGACACTTCACCCTTGCTCCTGATGGGTGCTGGTTAGCACCTTGCATGGCAGCTCCCGCCATCAGTGTGTGAATGTGTGTGTGAATGGGTGAATGTGGAAGTAGTGTCAAAGCGCTTTGAGTACCTTGAAGGTAGAAAAGCGCTATACAAGTACAACCCATTTACCATTTACCATTTTTACATGCAGAAAACAATATGAAATACTTTAATTATAAATGAGAAATTAACAAGAAATAATTAATGAACTTTTCTTTTGTAAAAAAGACATATTCCGACTCACACAGTATTTGTGTTTCTTTGCAGCGTTTCTTGTTTTTGTCCTCATTAAATACATGAAGAGTACATGAGAAAAAACCAATGAATGCTATTTTGCCGATGTTAAGCTGTGAGTATCACTAAAAAGTTTAGAGTATGCTCTACCAGGAGGTATATATAATCAAATGTTACAAATGAACAGAATACGAGTGTAGCCACTTCTCTCTCGAGTGACAAACTGAATCGTGTGTTTACTCTGCTGTTGTTGTCTTGTGATGCAGCCGTCAATGTGAACCCTCGACCCCACTGTCTATGGATCACCCAAACAAGGTTTTTAATGGGATTAAATTAATTCATTACAGTGATCGAATTAGAATTCCTCTGAAAAAAAAAAATGTGCCGCGACCCCAAAGGGAATATGCTGTAGAAAATGGATGGATGAAAAAAACTGAATCTGTTTTAATTTTTTTTAGGGCCAGGCCTGCACCTTATAGGATTGGTATGATTTTGCAAAAAAATTAACAATTATTTTAGCTGTAAAATTAATACAAAACTATTAAAATTCCCTTTTTGCAATCCGATTGTACATTTTTCAAAATGATACTATTTTTTTGACTGTTAAAAACAATTCAATTGGTGGGGTGGTGTAGCTCGGTTGGTAGAGAGGCCATGCCAGCAACTTGAGGGTTGCAGGTTCGATCCCTGCTTCCACCGTCCTAGTCAATGCCGTTGTGCCCTTGGGCAAGACACTTCACCCACCTGCTCCCAGTGCCACCCACAATGGTTTAATTGTATCGGGTTTCAGTATGTAAAGTGCTTTGAGTCACTTGAGGAAAAAGCGCTATATAAATATAATTCACTTCACTTCACTTCAATTGCAACCCCCATCAGCAGGATGACTGTTTAAATGAAAAGCTCCACAAAAATATATTGGTTTTCTCAAAACATGAAAAACTAAGATATGTCTTTGAGCATGTTTTACCTGCATCTAGCCTGCCATCTCTGCACCATGTGGTCCAGACCAAAAACACCAACACCAGAACGTAACAAAATTTTGAGAGAAACAAAAATAAATGAAATTTTCTGTTGTTAAAAAAAGAGATGTCAAGAACACATGTGGACTCAAACAGTGTATTGATAACTTGAGTCAAAAACATTGGTAAACATTGTTCGCGGAATGATTAAACAGACAAGTTTGTTAGGAGCAAAATATTCGTCCAAAACAAAATACTTTGAAAGGTTCTATGCTTGTGTATAACTAGGGCTGCAACAATTGATGAATTAATTGAAAATAGAAAATGCTTTCCATGTATACCATTTTGCTTCCATTCATGGGTTAATGAGTTAAACTAATACAAATCAATAAAATGCATGGAGGGCCCGGAACTGCAACTCCACATGAGAGTGGTGGTGTCTGGGTGGCGTGATCTTTTTTTTTTTTTTTTTTTTTTTTTTTTGCACACATGTTAAATGTGCGATTTGAATGTTGATGATGTTCATTTATGATAAAAAAAGAATGATGGTTATGGCAACCAAAAAATGTTTTTGTATTTTATTCGAATTATCTCTCTTAAATACCCATTTAGGCTAGAAAGAGCTCGATAAATTAAACAAACTAATTGATGCATTACTCTATTACTAAACAAATCGATAATTGCAGCCCTTTTTATAACTGATTAAATCAGTGTGAGTAAAATGTGATTGCATACATTTATATTAGTGATGTCAAATGGTTGTTTTTTTAAACCATTCTTTAATTTTTGAATAATCCTGATTACTAATACTATATTATTATTATCATTATTAATAATCGTATTACTTGCCTGTATAATTTCAATTACTTTTAAAAAGACCGCAATGTTTTGACACAAATGCAATTTTTCAAAAAAATCTTTATTAAATGTATTTGCTCAAAAATTGGTAACAGTTTTATCTTAGGTCCAGCCAGGCTGTATTTTGGGTAAAATTTGCAACTCAGAACACCAGTCGTGGTCTCCTCACACACCTGAACCTGATCACTGACCATATAGCAACTTATGTCACCTTTCAGGGAGCTTTGGTAAATGAGCATGCACAGTCAAAGCAAATAGTGTGATTAATTTTTGTATATGCATGATTAATGCAATATTTTTTGTGATTAATAACATGAGTTAATTCATTAATTTGACAGCCCCAATTTATATAGATCACATTTTGCAGCTTCTTGTTTTCATGGCTGCCGTTACATAAGCTGGTGCATGCTTGGACATGGAAACCAAGTTATATATCATTCAAAAGTGCAGGAAGCCATCATTTGTACAATGTCGCGCAATGAAAAATATGTCATTTCTCGAACAATAATGCTTGCAACTGCTTGAAGGTCTATTCATGTGTGAAGGTGTTCCTTTTGGTGCTGATTGGAGTAGGTTGTGTTTGGCTTAGGTGGGGTGTCTGTGCTTTCCTGCTATTGTAGTTGATGGCATGAAATGACACACAGACAGAAACTAGGGTGCACATAACAAAGGAATTTGATTGCTGACGCGGCTGAAATCTAAAGAAAAATGCTACCTTGCTTGTTTCTCGTACAATAAATAGCAATACTGACTGTTCTTTGCTTGTTACAGTGGTAGTCAGATGTGAATTCTTATGTGGGTATCCCTCCAGAGATAGCACGGGAGTCCACCTCCACGCGCACACAGTCCCGTGGCTCTCCTCGGGGAAAACATGATCTATCTCCTGGCGGGCAGGCCAATTAAAATCCAATCAGGCTGCATGAAGTGTGCTGGTAATGGGAAAGCCACAGTGGTGGAAGAGGGGCTGATAAATGGACACTTTCACCTTGTGGCATAACAGCCTCCCACCAGCATCCATCACCCTCAGGGACGAGGCTCTCCTATTCACGCTAGCACCCGCCACCCTGCAGCAACAGAGAGAAGCACCCTCACCAGTCACTATATTAGGTACACGTGTACAATGTGTGTAAATTTGGAACCAGTGGCATGTAAAGAACTGGTTGTATTGTCAATAGCAAAAAAGACAGATCAAATCCCTCAACTACGCTATATTGCCAAAAGTATTTGACCACCAGCCTTGACTCACATATGAACTTGAAGTGCCATCCCATTCCTAATCCATAGGGTTCAATATGATGTCGGTCCACCTTTTGGTTCGACTCTTCTGGGAAGGCTGTCCACAAGGTTGCGGAGTGTGTTTATAGGAATTTTCCACCATTCTTCCAAAAGCCCATTGGTGAGGTCAGACATTGATGTTGGTCGAGAAGGCCTGGCTCTCAGTCTCCGTTCTAATTCTTCCCAAAGGTGTTTTATTGGGTACAGGTCAGGACTCTGTGCAGGCCAGTCAAGTGCATCCACACCAGACTCTGTCATCCATGTCTTTATGGACCTTGCTTTGTGCACTGGTGCACAGTCATGTCGGAAGAGGAAGGGGTTCGCTCCAAACTGTTTGCACAAGGTTGGGAGCATGGAATTGTCCACAATGTTTTGGTATCCTGAAAAATGTACAGTTCCTTTCACTGGACCTAAGGGGCCAAGCCCAACTCCTGAAAAACAACCCATCACCATAATTCCTCTTCCACCAAATTTCACACTCGCAGTCTAAAATGCACCGTTCTCCTGGCAACTTCAAAATCCAGTCGAAAGTTGACTGTGGAATATTTCGGACCCAGGAAATTTCACGACTCGATTTGTTGCACAGGTGGCATCCTATGACAGTTCCACGCGGGAAATCACTGTGCTCCTGAGAGCAGCCCATTCTTTCACAAATGTTTGTAGAAACAGTCTCCATGCCTAAGTGCTTGATTTTATACAACTGTGGTCAGGCCAAGTGATTAGGACACCTGATTCTGATCATTTGGATGGCTGGCAAAATACTGTTGGCGATATAATGCATACTAAATCTATAGATCATCATACAATTTGAGGGTTTCTCTTTTGTTTCTGTCCAGGTTTTATGAAAACTCACATGTGAAGATTTTACATAATCATGGTAATAAGTATTAAAAAAAGGGGGGTTTTAACATGATCAATGTCCAAGTCTCAATGTTAAGATAAAATTGTAAACAAAGATGTACTATGCTTTGTGTCTGGCTGCTTTGGTGGTGATGTTCTACCTGATGACGTTTTTGCAGATGAGACTACCATAATTTAAGAGTTTTGAGATAAGAGCTGTCCCTCGGCTAATTGTTATGCTTTAAGTTGCAAGCAAAAATTTAAATTACAAGCATCCCCGCCAATTGTTGACATATCAAATTTCACAGCCCAGCAGGCACAAGATATTAAAACAACGGTGAGACCGTGTTAAAGTAGGTCCTGACTTTGAGCAACTCAGACCTAACTTTGGAACATGCTTTTTGACGACCTTTAATCAGTTTTGGGTTCTGATGTTGATTTGACCATTGAAAATTGGTCATTTCCCAAACAACAACATGGATTCAACGTTGGACATCATTTTACAAGTACAACTATTTCGCAGCGTTGTTTTAAAGGACATGTATGTATAATCAGCGCTGTGCCTGCTGGGAGTGAACCTTGTAAGATCCGCCCAGAACATCTGGTCTTACTCGCTAGCGGTAGCTTATTGCTAAATATTTATTTTTCAACCATTTTAAAGAAGTAAATAATTGTGAAAGACAGTGCTGAGAAGAAGCAATGGATCACACTCATTGAATTAAAGAAATAAATAATCGAAAACATGACCAAAAGTGTTGCCAACTTGGTGAAGCAATTTTAACATATGACTGCTAGTCTGCACCATACTGAGTCCAACCCCAGCCAAGAATGTTAAAATAATATCCACTCAACAAACATGTATCCATGAAAATATAGAGAAGCTGCTGATGGTATGTTTGACGAAGAAGCAACTGGAAGGAGATACCGTTGAAGTCCACTCTCCAAAGTAAATGCTGTATATTATCAATACATTTCTTTATAAAACTACTGTAGTTGTTAGTAGTATATGTTATTGGACTGTTTGTTATAAAATATTTATTATGTAAAAGATAGTTGTTTTTTTTAACAGGCATGTTATATGTTACAACTAAATTGAGGTCTGTCATGATTTGTTGCCTCCGATCATGGTGTCTTTTTGTGTTTTGAGTTTTATTATTTCCTATGTTTAGTGTTTCGGTTTGGTTTTAGTGCTCCTACCTATTAAGTTCTAACACCAAACCATCTATTAAACAGGACAAGTAGCAAGGTATCAAAAAGAGACAGGATTCGATTCAGCTCATGAGGAGAGCGCGTGGAATTGCACCCTCGTACAGTGTCACCCCACACTCTGAGGAAAAAGTTCCCGCACTTCCCCATTTATTTGGGCATTCCCAGATTACATAGCTGAAGCTGCTTCTAAGGTGAGGGGTCACATTATGCAGCCCAGCCCACACGATACATAAACAGTTAAAACAAAATGTGCTTGGAGCAGTGTCAGGTTCACCCCCTCTCTGCTGTCCGCCTTCTCTTATTGGTGACTTCGGGTCCTGATACGTCCTCTCCTGTGGCTGTCCAGATCTGAAAAACAGAGACACTTCTACGGCGAGGCACATTTCAAACATAGTGGATATTTACAATCTGTGTTTGCATGATAAAACAAGGACAGCTTTGTGAGCACAAGCGGATAGTAACCAGCGCCACCTGAACTTCCAGCAAACAAGTTGTGTGATAACTTATATACAATTATTCCGACACCACCTTCCTTTTGTTTACATTTACGTTGCGAAGAGCCTTTGAGCTCACACACCTGTCTGTAGTTATGATTTCAATTGGCGATGTTGATTTGAGATACAAGTGTTTTAAGTTACAGTAAGCGTTCCGTCGAAGAACCAATTAAACTCGTAAATTGAGGTACTACTGAATTATGAATAATGTCATCTTTACTTTACATCAGGAACTTGCTGGAAATTAATGCCTACTGAGCAGGCCAGATGATATATGTTTTTTCTTGTTTAATAAATAAATAAGAAATAAGAGCATATTGTAGACCTACAATGCACAGTAAATAGCAGTGGTTTGACTTAGAAGTTCATGTTTCATGACAGAATTTGCAAGTCAAATTACACACATATAAAATATAGTTCCCTCAATTGAATGGATTGAAATAACATTAATCTGTTCCGGGCCCCTCAAACTGCAGTGCATTTTTTACAAATAAAAAATGTACATTAATTACACCGTATTTTTGGGATTATAAATCGCTCCGGAGTACATGTCTCACAAGCCGAAAATGCATAATAAAGAAGGAAAAAAACATTTTTTGGGGGGAAATTTATTTGATAAAACCCAACACCAAGAATAGACATTTAAAAAGGCAATTTAAATTAAATAAAGAATAGTGAAGAACAGGCTGAATAAGTGTACGTTATATGACGCATAAATAACCAACGGAGAAGGTGCCTGGTATGTTAACGTAACATATTATGGTAAGAGTCATTCAAATAACTATAACATATAGAACATGCTATACGTTTACCAAACAATCTGTCACTCCTAATCGATAAATCTGATGAAATCTTCTTCGTTGATGTCGCTTCTAAACAACTTTCCCAACTTCAAAAGTATGCGCCGCTTCCTCTTGTCGTTTTCTGCTGCATATTTCACTACGTCCAGCTTGTAATCTGCAGTACATGATTTCCTTTTCTGTGTAATTTTTTTCAGCCCTTCTCAGTGTTTATAAGTTACCGCCAACGATGAAATGATCCATTTTAATAGCTACGGCAGTAACATATAGCATATAGCAGTTAGCATTCTGTGACCCACAATGCACTTCTGCCATTACCCTCCCCCGCCGAATTGTTATTGGTTGACGTGTGTGTGACGATTGCTGACTTGTGTGTGACGATTGCTGAAATTTTCTTCGTCTCTTCTGCGAATGCGATAAATAATATTATTTGATATTTTACGGTAATGTGTTAATAATTTCACACATAGGTTGCTCCGGAGTATATGTCGCACCCCCCGCCAAACTATGAAAAAATATGCGACATATAGTCCGAAAAATACCGTATAATGTATTAAAAAAAAAAAATGTCCAAAATTTGTCTGGATACATTTAGGATGCAGGAGCCAAAAGGGAATAAGCGGTAGAAAATGGATGGATGGATGGAGCCACTTTAATACACTTTGCACGATACAGAAACTAAAACCAGTACAAAGTAGGTCCTTCTACAATGTAGGTCAATCAAAAGGGACTCAAACACATCCCATATTTTGTAAGTTATAATGTGACACACAATAATAATTTAAAGACCATATGCAGTAAATCTGACATTTTGGTTTCCAGGTCCCATTTTTCCTGAGGTTTCTTTTTGTTGGTAATGTTTTTTATCCAGGACGTGTTTTTTTTCCCTGAAGAATGGGTCTCAGACCAATTTAAAAAAAACCTGCAGACCACAACCTGCCCGCCGGCCACAAATTGGACACCATTATTCAGAGAGATCTCCCCATACATTTGCAGTGACGTTTGCATTGCACGATTAATCAGAGTTTGTACTCCCATGTTCTTGAGGGTGCATGGGAGTTTGCCCAACCAGTCTACATGTGCTTTGTGGACTTGGAGAAGGCATTCAACCGTGTCCCTCGGGAAGTCCTGTAGGGAGTGCTCAGAGAGTATGGGGTATTGGACTGTCTTATTGTGGCGGTCCGCTCCCTGTACGATCAGTGCCAGAGCTTGGTCCGCATTGCCGGCAGTAAGTCGAACACATTTCCAGTGAGGGTTGGAGTCCGCCAAGGCTGTCCTTTGTCACCGATTCTGTTCATAACTTTTATGGACATAATTTCTAGGCGCAATCAAGGCGTTGAGGGGTTCCGGTTTGGTGACCGCAAGATTAGGTCTCTGCTTTTTGCAGATGATGTGGTCCTGATGGCTTCATCTGACCAGGATCTTCAGCTCTCACTGGATCGGTTTGCAGCCGAGTGTGAAGCGACCGGAATGAAAATCAGCACCTCCAAGTCCGAGTCCATGGTTCTCACCCGGAAAAGGGTGGAATGCCATCTCCGGGTTGGGGAGGAGACCCTGCCCCAAGTGGAGGAGTTCAGGTACCTAGGAGTCTTGTTCACGAGTGAGGGAAGAGTGGATCGTGAGATCGACAGGCGGATCGGTGCGGCGTCTTCAGAAATGCGGACGTTGTACCGATCCGTTGTGGTGAAAAAGGAGCTGAGCAGGAAGGCAAAGCTCTCAATTTACCCGTCGATCTACGTTCCCATCCTCACCTATGGTCATGAGATTTGGGTTATAACGAAAATGACAAGATCTCGGGTACAAGCGGCCGAATTGAGTTTCCTCCGCCGTGTGGCGGGGCTCTCCCTTAGAGATAGGGTGAGAAGCTCTGCCATTCAGGAGGAACTCAAAGTAAAGCCGCTGCTCCTTCACATCGAGAGGAGCCAGATGAGGTGGTTCGGGCATCTGGTCAGGATGCCACCCGAACGCCCATCTAGGGAGGTGTTTAAGGCACGTCCTACCGGTAGGAGGCCACGGGGAAGACCCAGGACATGTTGGGAAGACTATGTCTCCCGGCTGGCCTGGGAACGCCTCGGGATCCCCCGGGAAGAGCTAGACGAAGTGGCTGGGGAGAGGGAAGTCTGGGTTTCCCTGCTTAGGCTGTTGCAACCGCGACCCGACCCCGGATAAGCGGAAGAAGATGGATGGATGGATGGATGGATGGATGGATTGTACATGATTGAAGCGACCATGGTTTATGTTTAATCACGCGATGGTAAGCGTTATCTTTGACAGCCCTAATTTTATCCTTTTGTACATTGTGATTGCTGAACACCTAATCTTGAGATACTGTAACAGAGATGGAATTTGGGGCTAGTTGAAGAGCAGTCGTTCCTTTCCAAGAGTTGTTCAAAAGACTTGCTCAGTATCAAAGTTCCATCGATCCATCCACCCATCCATTTTCTACAGCCTGTCCCTTTCGGGGTTGTTGGAGCCTATCTCAGCTGCCATTGAGCGGTAGGCGGGGTACACCCTGGACAAGTCGCCACCTGATTGGCAACACTAAATTGGCCCTAGTGTGTGAATGCGAGTGTGAATGTTGTCAGCCGATCTAACTATCCCCAGTTGCATGTCTTTATTTTTTTTTATTTACTTAGTTTTTTTGTAACAAAAACATAATAACGGGTAGCAGCTATAAAATTTTGATCTGACTAATTTAAATTTGATGTATTATTACTCTATTGGTGGGAATTATTCTGAAATATTGACTATAGTTTATTTTATGTTGCGTTTTCATTGTAATCATTCCACAAGGTGTTGCCATATACCAACGCTTTGACTATGTCGGCGGAATATGTTCCGCCTTGAAGCAGAGTGCGATGCAAAGGGAGTCTTACACTCTATTCAAGTTAAAAGTTAAAGTTAAAGTACTAAAGATTGTCACACACATACTAGATGTGGTGCATATATTCCCTGCATTTGACCCATCACCCTTGATCACCCCCTGGGAGGTGAAGGGAGCAGTGAGCAGCAGCGGTGCCGCGCCCGGGAATATATTTTTGGGTGATTCAACCCCCAATTCCAACCCTTAATGCTGAGTGCCAAGCAGGCAGGTAACGGGTCCCATTTTTATAGTCTTTGGTATGACTCGGCCGGGGTTTGATCTCACGACCTACCGATCTCAGGGCGGACACTCTAACCACTAGGCCACTGAGTAGGTATGTCTTATCGAAAAACATACGACAATACATACATTCTAGGTTGTTGTTTTTTCTGCCAATACCCTTATACATAGTATCTTATTTGGTTTCGATGATGAGAAGAGGTGTCAGGAACAAGACGAAGAGATAGCGGACAAATGTATGTGCTTCAAAACACACAATTAAATAACTTTCCGTTTCATTTGACAACGCCAAAACAACTCCGCCAAGAAAGGGCAGCAGGGAGGACAAAAGCCTGTGAACAGAGGGATATTCTAGAGAAAGGGTCACCAACCCTTTTGAAACCAAGAGCTACTTCTTGGGTACTGATTAATGCGAAGGGCTACCAGTTTGATACACACTTAAATAAATTGACAGAAATAGCCAATTTACTCAATTTACCTTGAACTCTATGTTATTATTAATAATTAATTATATTTATGTTTGTGGAAACACTGATCATCTTAATGATTTCTCACAATATATATATATAGAAACAGATAAATATCAATATGCAACACTTTATTGTTATATTTTCTCTAAGTGCACATTTTTCAAATTGAACATTTTCAAATGATCACTTCTAAGACCGTCTTGTGAAATCACAATATCACATTTTAACTAGCTAGCCACTAACATTGTTTAACAAATCATGAAATACTTTGCACCATGTTTGTTCAAATAATAACTCACGTAAAATACAGAAGTTAACTCTCAAATTTTGAAATAAATCATGTCACACTTTGAACAGGACACCAAATCTGTTATCTGTTTCTTTGTCAGTTAGTGGGAACCCTGGCATTGCATGCTGTTAACTAGTGTGTTGTACTCTGCTGTGTAACTTGACACTGCAACTCTGAGTGAGTCTTGCAGATGTGCATCAGTGAGGCGTGTTCTGTGTTTGTTCTTGATGAAGTTCATGTCAGAAAAGGCTGATTCACAAAGATAATTTGAACCAAACAGGCTTGCAACCTTCATAGCTGCTGCGCATACACCACTGTACTTTTCTGTGTCAACAAGGCACCAATAGTTTTGTGCAGCCTGGTGGGCTTCAAATTTTAAATTGTCACGAAAGAAGAGGAAGGAATTTAAAAGGTAAAAAGGTATATGTTTAAAAATCCTAAAATCATTTTAAGGTTTTTTCTCTAAAATTGTCTTTCTGAAAGTTATAAGAAGCAAAGTAAAACAATCAATGAATTTATTTAAACGAGTGAAGACCAAGTCTTTAAAATATTTTCTAGGATTTTCAAATTCTATTTGAGTTATGTCTCTCTTAGAATTAAAAATGTCAAGCAAAGCGAGACCAGCTTGCTAATAAATAAATACAATTTAAAAAATAGAGGCAGCTCACTGGCAAGTGCTGCTATTTTTAGAACAGGCCAGCGGGTGACTCATCTGGTCCTTACGGGCTACCTGGTGCCCGCGGGCACCGCGTTGGTGACCCTTGTTCTAGAGCAAGGGTTTGCAAACTTTTTCCACTGAGGGCCAAACACTTGATAATGAACGCATGCAGGGGCCATTTTCTAATCCTTTTTTTTACTGTTTACATACAAGAACTGTTCAAAAGACTTGATACGTTTACAAAGATCAAATGTCTATCCTGTAAGGCAGAAACATGTGATAAAGTTAAATGGGAATGTTACATAGCGGTGGGGAAAATAAAGCCGGCTCATAACCCAAACGTTATCTCTCAACTCAAAGCAAACAATATGTCAAGAGACGGCTCATATTTTGATTAATAATTAATAAAGGTACTAATGTGTAACTTCATGAAGGCAAGCATTCTCTCCCGTGGACAATTTTTATTCTGCATAACAAAGCTATTTTTGTCAGCAATGTGCAACCATGGAAAGAACACAACACATGTCCACTTCAGAGGATGCTGGTCTTCAAGAGGACATATATGACGTGTATTTGTTGTGTTTGACAAGAACAGCCGTGTTCCCTGTAATAATTTTGCTCACATGATTTAGATTCAAATGCTACTAAATCACAGAGTGAAAACACCGTTTTTGTGTCATTGCCCCTGGTGCCAATGTGAGGCAGCTGAAAGGAAAACTATTAAAGAGTGTGTGAGGGGATTTGTTCCATTTCAGAAGTCGTTGTGACCTACTTCACACAGCCAAGCAGCTGTAAATAAGGATTTTCGTAACCTGCTTTGGCCTTTTCTCATTGGAGACGCAACTGCGTCTTGAAGATTGTTGCAAAATCTGCCAAAGTAGCTGTTTTGAGTGGCGCCATGTTATCATTCAAGCGCAGACCTTGAGACTGCTTGAGTTGCACTCATTTATACTTTTGATTTATGTTGACAAATAAATGGTCGATAGGTGGCCGACTCAAATCGTGAAAAAATTAGGAAGTCAGTCATTTTATTATTTGTTGAACTGTGTAAAAGCCTATTTTTCTACTGTGCTCCTTTCAAGTCACTGAATTGGACAATGATTATCCCATTGTAGCAGGCTGCTAGGAGCAAAAGGAAACACAAAATCTTGAAAGTATATTTACATTAAGAGTAAATCCATCCATCCATCTTCTTCCGCTTATCCGAGGTCGGGTCGCAGGGGCAACAGCCTAAGCAGGGAAACCCAGACTTCCCTCTACCCAGCCACTTCGTCTAGCTCTTCCCGGGGGATCCCGAGGCGTTCCCAGGCCAGCCGGGAGACATAGTCTTCCCGACGTGTCCTGGGTCTTTCCCATGGCCTCCTACCGGTTGGACGTGCCTTAAACACCTCCCAAGATGGGCGTTCGGGTGGCATCCTGACTAGATGCCCGAACCACCTCATCTGGCTCCTCTCGATGTGAAGGAGCAGCGGCTTTACTTTGAGTTCCTCCTGAATGGCAGAGCTTCTCACCCTATATCTAAGGGAGAGCCCCGCCACACGGCGGAGGAAACTCAATTCGGCCGCTTGTACCCGTGATCTTGTCATTTTCGTCAAAACCCAAAGCTCATGACCATAGGTGAGGATGGGAACGTAGATCGACGGGTAAATTGAGAGCTTTGCCTTCCGGCTCAGCTCCTTCTTCACCACAACGGATCGGTACAACGTCCGCATTACTGAAGACGCCGCACCGATCCGCCTGTCAATCTCACGATCCACTCTTCCCTCACTCGTGAACAAGACTCCTAGGTACTTGAACTCCTCCACTTGGAATTATATAAAATTATATTTTATTGAGAAAAATTATTTTTTTCAGATTATAAATTGCTCCGGAGTATACGTCGCACCGGCCGAAAATGCATAATAAAGAAGGAAAAAAACATATATATGTGGCACTGGAGTATAAGTCGCATTTTTGGGGGAAATGTATTTGATAAAATCCAACAACAAGAATAGAAATTTGAAAGGCAATTTAAAATAAAAAAAGAATAGTGAAAAACAGGCTGAATGAGTGTACGTTATATGACGCATAAATAACCAACGGAGAAAGTGCCTGGTATGTTAAAGTAACATATTATGGTAAGAGTCATTCAAATAACTATAACATATAGAACATGCTATACGTTTACCAAACAATCTGTCACTCCTAATCGATAAATCCCATGAAATTTTCTTCCTCGATGTCGCTTCTAAACAACTCTGCCAACTCCAAAGGTATGCGCCACTTCTTCTTGTAGTTTTTTGCTGCATATTTCACTACGTCCAGCTTGTAATCTGCAGTGCATGATTTCCTTTTCGGTGCCATTTTTGTTCAGCCCTTCTCAGTTTTTGTAAGTTACCGCCAACGATGAAATGATTCCTTTTAATAGCTTCGGCAGTAGCATTTAGCATATAGCAGTTAGCATTCCATGACCCACAATGCACTTCTGCCATGACCCTCCCCCGCCAAATTCCTATTGGTTGACGTGTACGTGACGATTGCTGTCATGTGTGTGACGATTGCTGACATTTTCTTCGTCTCTTCCGCGAATGAGATAAATAATATTATTTGATATTTTACGGTAATGTGTTAATAATTTCACACGTAAGTCGCTCCGGCCAAACTATGAAAAAATATGCGACTTATAGTTTGAAAAATATGCTATTTAATATTTGTATGCATTCTATGCTATTATATGTATTGTTTATTTATTTATTTGTTCACTGTTCTGTTACAGAGAACAAGGAAATTGGATAAAATAGCTATGGTATGAAAAAGTTGTAGGATTAAATAAGTTCTGCTTCTTCCTACTGCTTTTCGCACGTGGTGTAATGAAACAACTGGAATTGTGTGATGCATTACATTGCATCGTATGCATGTTCCAAATAAACTGAACTGAACTGAATAATGATTACAGTTAAAAATGAAAGTGGAAAAAAATAAAGAAATGTAAATAATGCTAATACTAATAGTAGTATCAATATATTAACATTTAATTTGAATTTTTAATGTCAAGCACAGCAACAAGAAAGGACATGAGGAAGGAGAGGAAAAAAATAAAAATAAATCTGGGCTTAGTTGAGGAAAAGATTTGTGATATTGGAAGATGATTAACAAACAAGCATCCATTATTCAACAAAACAATTGGAGGGAGCACACTCTCCTTATTTATGCTGTGTAAATATGATTTGTCACTTTTGATTGTTTCAGAATCTCACATTGTCACACGCTGGCAACATTGGATAAATAATACAGCGCCTAATGGGTAATGGATGACGGCGTGCTGCAGTGGTCAACACGGATGCACGGTCTAGGTGAGACAGGAGGTCAGCTGGAGGTAGGAGGGCGGTTCAGTGTCTGAAGATTTGACTGCGTGGTTGATAGTCAAATCAGACTCCCTAGAATGGAATAGTCCACTGTTGTAAAAACACACCTACACGTTACATGTATAATATACATCAATTATAAACGGTGCAAATGTAACAAAAGCTGTAGCCAGTGTGGCTGTGCGAGTGTACGTTGGTATACCTTACTTACTGAGACCTTCAAGAGGTCACAGCATGACTTTTTTTTTTTTTTTTAACATTTAAAACACTTCCTTGTGGTCTATAACATGTAATGGTAGTTCTTTGGTCAAACATTGACATTCAAACCCAGTTTCCATATGAGTTGGGAAATGGTGTTGGATGTAAATATAAATGGAATACAATGATTTGCAAATCATTTTCAACCCATATTCAATTGAATGCACTACAAAGACAAGATATTTGATGTTCAAACTCATAAACTTTTTTTTTTTTGGGAAATAATAATTAACTTAGAATTTCATGCCTGCAACACATCCCAAAGTAATTGGGAAAGGACATGTTCACCACTGGGTTACATCACCTTTTCTTTTAACAACACTCAATAAACGTTTGGGAACTGAGGAAACTAATTATTGAAGCTTAGAAAGTGGAATTCTTTCCCATTCTTGTTTTATGTAGAGCTTCAGTCGTTCAACAGTCCGGGGTCTCCGCTGTCGTATTTTATGTTTCATAATGCGCCACACATCGATAGGAGACAGGTCTGGACTGCAGGCGGGCCAGGAAAGTACCCGCACTCTTTTTTTACAAAGCCACGCTGTTATAACACTCGTCTTGCTGAAATAAGCCGGGGCGTCCATGATAACGTTGCTTGGATGACAACATATGTTGCTCCAAAACCTGTATGGACCTTTTGGCATTAATGGTGCCTTCACAGATGTGTAAGTGACCTATGCCTTGGGCACTAATACACCCCCATACCATCACAGATGCTCTCACGTAAGTTCACTATTTTATTTAAGGACAAAATTGTTCTTTGATTGAAACAAGAAACATATGTTTACGGTAAGATTTTTTGTCAAAATAAAGCCAATGATGCCATTTTTTTGTGGTCCCCTTTACTAAGGAAAGTATCGAAAAGTATCATTTTAATAATTTTACCTCTACCAAAATATATATATTTTTTTTGATTGATTGATTGATACTTTTATTAGTTGATTGCACAGTTCAGTACATATTCTGTACAATTGACCACTAAATAGTAACACCCGAAGAAGTTTTTCAACTTGCTTAAGTCTGGGTCCACGTTGATCAATTCATGGTACAAATATATAGTATCAGCATAATACAGTCATCACACAGGTTAACCATCATAGTATGTACATTGAATTATTTACATTATTTACAATCGGGGGGTGGGATGAGGAGCTTTGGTTGATATCAGTACTTCAGTCATCAACAATTGCATCAACAGAGAAATGGACATTGAAACAGTGTAGGTCTTACTTAGTAGGATATGTACATCCAGCAGAGAACATAGTGAGTTCAGATCGCATAAGAGCAAGTAAATACATTAGAGGTACATTTGATTATTTACATTAGGTTATTTATAATACGGGAAGATGGGATGTGAATGGAGGAGTGTATTAGTAAAGGGTTGAAGTTCTATAGGTATAGGTTGGTATAGGTTACTGTACCAAAACATTGGTATGGCGACAACCCTACATTGAGTTGACAGCTCGGCCTCGGGCTTTTAATACTCTAATTCTGCAGACCGTAGTGCAAGCAGGACAGGATGTAATGTATAAGCTGGACCAGGCTGGTTACAGAAAGTACTTAACGTAACTACCACTTACATTTTGTTGCATTTTGAATTGTGACAGTGCATCTATGACATGCGGTGAAATGTACCTCTGAATAATGCTAAGCCCAATGTATAATGAAGTTAACTTTTATCTACGTATACTCTGATTGGTTTTAGTGAAAAAGTATGTGATAGCCTTTGCCAATTAATGCTTTTCAAAGCAGATCACAAACACATGTAGGTGACACTGTTTATTTTGAATCCCCCGGCTGTTAAGCAGCTAGCAGTTAATTATGTATCTCCATACACAGTGTGGAGCAACTGCCCTAAGCTAATAATAATCACCTTAATTCCGTCAAATAAACTGCATTTCTTAGTATCTTTATTATCATTATCAAGTAATTCTATCACTGGATGACGAGGTTGAACCTGTTACACAGAAGCTAGAAGTAGGGATGCTAATGGCTAAGCCAGCATGAAACAACCGAAGAAATACACACGTAGTCAACTTTAAGAAGTGTAGATGGAACTGTGATACAGCAGAAAGTAAGCGGTTATTAAAAGGAAATTAACAAGTAGATTAATATGTTCCGGGAAAGAGAAATATAAAAAAAACGATCGACCTGTTAGCATTGAACATGACAAGAGGACGGATCGGTCCATAAACCGGGTGTGTCGATACCAAGGGTACCACCAGTAGATGATCGAAACTTAAGTGATTCAGTTGTTATTTTAAAATGGTAGTAGATAGGAATTTTTTATCTTTTGTTTAGTTATTGTGTACTACTGACATTGTTTTGATCAATAAAGTCAATGCAAAAAAAAATAAATAACCCAAAGTAGTTTAATATTGTTAAAGTGTCAATAACACTCACCATAACACATGTGATCGGTATCGGCCGATCTCGCTCAAGTATAATAGGCATCAGAATTGGGAGTATAAAACCCAATTTGTAACAATGAACTATTGACGAGCGTCTTTCTGTTTTTTTTAATTTTCTAACACACAAGTGTGAACGATTTGTGAGAAAATAAGAATTTGAATAGAAGTATTGTACATACTGTAGGACGTTCTGTCAAGCATGATGAGCCTGCAAGCGTGTGCGTGCATGCATGTGTGTAGGTGTGTGTGCACGCCTGTGTGTGTGTGTGTGTGTGTGTGTGTGTGTGTGTGTGTGAGGCCTATATGACAGCGTTGGGAGGAGGCAGCCAGGCAGACATGATGTGCTCTGAGCCGCAGCGTCTCTGTGAGGGTGGCCTGACCTCTGCCTTCAGCTCCGCTTCACAGGACAGCAGCAAATGAGAGGTGTCATTGCATGACAGCAGCACAACCCCTCTTTAGGACTGACGGCTCCTCCAACACACACATGCATGTGCACACGTGGAGTCCGATATGATAATGGCTTGGCATGTGAGTACACAAGGACAAAAGCAAGTTGGGCTGAAGGTTTGCCACGGACAGACGTACTATTAAAGGCCTACTGAAATGAGGTTTTCTTATTTAAAAAGGAAGATAGCAGGTCCATTCTATGGGTCATACTTGATCATTTTGCGATATTGCCATATTTTTGCTGAAAGAATTTAGTAGAGAACATCCACGATAAAGTTCGCAACTGGAGAAAAGCCCTGCCTCTACCGGAAGTCGCAGAAGATGACGTCACATATTAATGGCTCCTCATATATTCACATTGATTTTAATGGGAGCCTCCAACAAAAACAGCTATTCGGACCGAGAAAACGACAATTTCACCGTTAATTTGAGCGAGGATGAAAGATTCGTGTTTGAGGATATTGATAGCGATGGACTTGAAAAAAACAAAAAAAAACGCGATTGTATTGGGACAGATTCAGATGTTTTTAGACATATTTACTAGGATAATTCTGGGAAATCCCTTATCTTTCTATTGTGTTGCTAGTGTTTTAGTGAGTTTAACAGTACCTGATAGTCAGAAGTGTGTGTCCACGGCCGGGTGTTGACGCGCAGTGTCTCAGGGAAGTCGACGGCGGCTGTACGGGAGGCGCAAGCTCAGCTGATATCCGGTAAGAGGCGACTTTTAACCACAATTTTCTCACCGAAACCTGATGGTTGACAAGTGGTCGGCATCCATGTCCGCTGTGATCCATACTAAAGATTCACCTCTGTGAATTTTAAACAAGGAATCGCCGTGTGTTTGTGTGTCTAAAGGCTAAAGCTTCCCAACTCCATCTTTCTACTTTGACTTCTCCAATATTAATTGAACAAACTGCAAAAGATTCAGCAACACAGATCTCCAAAATACTGTGTAATTATGCCATTAAAGCAGACGACTTTTAGCTGTGTGTGTGTGCAGCGCTCATATTCACACAGCCCGCGACGTCACGCGTACACATCATCATTACGCGACGTTTTCAAGAAAAAAGTCCCGGGAAATTTAAAATTGCAAATTAGTAAACTACGTAAAAAGGCCGTATTGGCATGTGTTGCAATGTTAATATTTCATCATTGATATATAAACTATCAGACTGCGTGGTGGGTAGTAGTGGGTTTCAGTAGGCCTTTAAAGTGTAAACATTGACAGACAAAGGGCCTGACCTACCAAACTTTGAATAACGTGCAGAATAGAATGTGCAAACTATAAAATTGTGTGTACTAATATTGGGTGTGTTGCATGTGATCTACTAAGACTGCGCGTACAATTGATAATAAGTGCTAAAGTAGCGCACCCTTATTTGAATGAGGATTTTAAGTGTATTACTGTCACCATGGAGACACTCATTTTCTTCCACATTCATGTTATCATCAGGTCCAACTTGTGGCGTTTTCATCATGTTATTGACATGCAGCACACAAATATAATAAGAGTCAGATTTTCTGGGCTGTTTTAAAGTTAATGGTAAATGGGTTATACTTGTATAGCGCTTTTCTACCTTCACGATACTCAAAGCGCTTTGACACTATTTCCACATTCACCCATTCACACACCGATGGCGGAAGCTGCCATGCAAAACCCTAACTACGACCTATCAGGAGTAAGGGTGAAGTGTCTTGCTCAAGGACAAAACAGAAGTGACGTGGTTGGTAGAAGGTGGGGATTGAACTAGGAACCCTCAGGTTGCTGGCACGGCCACTCTTCCAACCGCACCACGCCGCCCCGAAAGTACAACAGAACCAATTTTTAGCATGCTGAAGGTGCGCTCTGGGAAATGCTGCGGTGATGTAATGGTGCATCTGGAGATATTTCATGATAATACATCCCCTGTATAAAAAAAAACAAATCCCATTAAAAAAAAAAAAAATGCCAGCACACACATATGAACCAATTCACATCCGTCGCATAATTTTGGTCTAGACCTCAGTATGGATGATGAGATTATCGCAGATCTTCAAGATGCAAGCTTTTAATCAAATTTGAATACCAGGATATTGAGACTGATTTGGTGGATCTAAAGATTCCTTTTTTATTTATAAATGCAATTGTATTTGTATTGCATGTATTGTATTTTGTATATCATATGATGATGAATATTTTAATTATTATTATTTGAATAAGCTGCAGTTCTTCCAGTGATTACCTTTTTGCAGAACGGATTCTGATATTAACAAAAGAAACAACAATAAAATACAAACTATGTCCGTCTGTAAATAAATAAATAAAATGTACAAAAAAATAAATAAAAGCCTACTTGGACAAGAGGCGAAACATCTTCTAAGACAAACCAAACAGTTCGGTTTCGATCGATTGAATGCCCTGTGAAGTCGGCGATGCCGTTTAAAAAGAGACTCAATTTGTGCTTCTGTGGTGATGGGCTTCCTACAAGACGTCACTTGTTCAGTATCACCTTCAAACACTTGTGGCAGGTAGCTCAGTCTGCATTCATTGACTGATTGTGTTTACTTTTTTCGGTTTGTTTTTTACCGTTCACGTTGACACCGGCAGAGGTGGGTAGTAGCGCGCTACATTTACTCCGTTACATCTACTTGAGTAACTTTTGGGATAAATTGCACTTCTAAGAGTAGTTTTTATGCAACATACTTTTCCTTTTTCTTCAGTATATTTATAGAGAAGGAACGCTACTTTTACTCCACTCCATTTATCTACATTCAGCTCGCTACTCGCTACTTTTTTTTGATCGATCTATTAATGTTTGTTTTGGTTTTTCAACATAGGATCTACGCATGCCTGCGTTTCCCCAATCACACGCAGTCACTGGTGACGTTGGACCAATCAAACAGAGCCAGGCGGTCACATGACCGTCACACATAAAACCCGACTCAAGCAAGTTGAAAAACTAATTGGGGTGTTACCATTTAGTGGTCAATTGTACGGAATATGTACTGTACTGTGCAATCTACTAATAAAAGTTTCAATCAATCAATCAAAAGTGTAAAGGAAAAAAAAACGTTTTTTTCAACCGTACTTCCCGTCATAAGCCTAAAGACTGATCGCACAGTTCCTGTCTTCACAATAAAAGCGCCACTCCATCGCGCCTGCGCTAACAAAATAAGAGTCTCCGAAAGCCAGTGCAAATAAGCTAGCAAACTACGAAGTTTGCCAGCAATGTATTTCGTGTAAAGTGTATAAAAACGAATATGGAAGCTGGACGAATAAGATGCCAAAAACCAACGAGTTTCATGTGGTATTAGACAGAAAGGAGGAACTTTCTTTCTCCTCCATTTGAAAACATGGACGTCATCAAAACTACAATGCAAGTCATCAGAATCAGGTAATACACCAACTTATATTTTTGTCTTCATGAAAACTAGGATTCTACATGTTAAACATGCATGTATATTCATTAAAACACCTTTAACATGTCAACAAAAACGGCAAAATAAATAAATATAAATTATATACTGTATATATAAATGTATGTATATATATATATATATATATATATATATATATATATATATATATATATATGATATGTGTGTATATGTATATATGAGGTAGATCACCTCGACTTGGTCATTTATTAAGTAATTGATTAACGTTGAAAAACCTATTGGGGTGTTACCATTTAGTGGTCAATTGTATGGAATATGTACTGTACTGTGCAATCTACTAATACAAGTTTCAATCAATCAATCAATCATTGAATGCCTACTGAGGCTATGGTGCTGTTAAGTTATTGTGGCTCAATGTGCCTTAACTTGTTTTATTTTAATGTACTATTATTTAATATATATTATTGTTTTAGTTGCTTAAGAGATATTCCTGGCTCTGAATTTGCTCGTTGCTTTTTTTATGTTTTTGTGCATTATTTGTTGCCGTAATCATTAAACAAGCAGGTTACTCATCAGTTACTCAGTACTTGAGTAGTTTTTTCACAACATACTTTTTACTTTTACTCAAGTAAATATTTGGGTGACTACTCCTTACTTTTACTTGAGTAATAAATCTCTAAAGTAACAGTACTCTTACTTGAGTACAATTTCTGGCTACTCTACCCACCTCTGGACACCGGTGACATTATGGAAGCCATCTCAATACTACGACTCTTGGTATCGGGACTTGTTTTAAATCTTATGGGCATTGCACGGGTGTACCTAGCAGTGCCAGCCCAAGCCTCCATGGGGCCCTAAGCAAAATTTTATTTTGGGGCCCTCTATTTCTGCCAATAATATTGATTATTGATCATTCACACACCTAATATAAACTCATTGCGGCTCTGGCAGTGTTGTTTTCATTATCCTATTGTCAGCCTGGCATATCTTTACAAATGACATGTCATTTATAAAGATATGGGGTGGCCCAGTTAAGAACATAAATAATACCAATGAATGAACGAATTATGTCCAGAGTGCCACATATGGTTCCTAATCTTAAAATGTAGAAAATATTCAGCTACGAGAGTGGCCTGGGGTTGAACAGTCCAAGTGATAAAGCTTTGTATTTACAGTAAAAGTGTCATCTTGTCTCATCAGTCTTGTACATATTAGTCTTTAATTACTAGTTTATATTCATAGTTAATTGTTCATATTTAATGTTTACTTTGTACAAAGAGAGCGCAGTCTACTGAAGTTAAATTCCATGTGTGTTAAACATAACTGGACAATAAAGCTGATTCTAATTCATTTTATTATTTTTGGTAACAAAAACCTGAAACAGCAATGTGCAAAAATAATTCGTAGTGCAAGAAAAACAATAAAATGCAACAATAAAATCACTTAAATATATATAAAAAGGAACAAATTCAATTGTACAAAAAACAACATAATTAAATTAAATATCAAGCAATTACTTAAATTATTTTAATGAACAGAGTTACCAAAACAAGGTAACATAACGGTTTATAAACAAATATAAAGTTATTACATATTAAAACTATGTAAATGTACAACATTTTTTGGGGAAAAAAATCTAAATAAACTACCTTAATTCACACATTTGACCATCACATCGCAGTTTTGTTCCTCTGTTCTTCACCACCCACACCACTCCACCCACTCCTTAAAACCTGTGCTTCCTGGCTTTTCTGGAGGCAACGTCATTTATGACATCACTGTAAGATATCCGATGTCCGACTTTGTTATTAATACTAATCACTGCCAGTCAGCTCAGTCTTTCTTGAGCAATGGAAAATCTCAAGTAGTTTTTTATTAATTTGAGCTTGGAAAAGCTCCGCGCTGCAGATGCAATAAATGAAAAATAAGAATTTTTTGTTAATTGCTTTTGGGGGCCCCCGGTGGCCACGGGGCCCTAAGCAAGCGCTTAGTTCGCTTATGCCTTTGGTTGGCCTTGGTACTTAGTGATGTGTCCTTTGGTTGCAGTTTTTTTTTAATACCCACATCTTAAAAATATGACAAAGGCGAGAGAATATACTCAAACTACAACAGGTCCACCTGCCACCTCTTCAGACAAAATCACTGACGAGGGACCTCTGAGCCCGCATGTTAAGTCCCTCAAAGACACAAACACTTGCAAACAGGCAGGCACACTATTATCCTCATGTACCCTCTCCTTGCCTGTCCTCCCTTTGCTCCCTCTGTCAAGCTCCTTTATCTCAGCCTGACTGTCTCCCAGAATCCTGTGTATCTCGCTTCCTCCGTCTCCTTCCTTCCCCTGAGCCATTTTGCTTTCCCGCCACCATGCATCGTTAGCGCAATGCTGGTTTGTGTATAGCAGTCCTGCTAGAAGATGATTAGTTCAAATGACTGTTTGAGGGAGGCGGATTGGTGCAAGTTCTCACTACATTTTTCATCTCGGTTCAGTGGTTAATGAGGAGGATGGATCACATATTTATTGTTAACAAGGCAGATGTCATGGTTTCTTATACTCTCCCCAATTCTCACCAATTGCACCCCGCTTGCCATGCATAATGAATCAGACCCTGCATGTCAGCGTGTCTCTGCACACAGGCCAGAGAGTCAAAGTGTGCGGTGTGTGATCTTCTGCAAAAGTAGGAATTGGATTCCGTGAAAGATGATTCGCGCCTGCTTTTCATTGCGGCAATGTATTCAGGTCATTGCTAAGGTCGCCTTTAAAACGTCCGCCCAATCCACACCTGCAAAAAAAAAAAAAAAAACACTACACATTTCAGCTCTTTGGTCTCAACCCCCGCTGCCTCCCGACCAAGCCAGTGCCCTGTTCATGTAAGTGACCTAATTTTCCTGCTCGTCCCAGCATTTTCTGATACGAGTGCTCCAAAATAGCCCGACTACAGCAGAGCGTGGCTTTGCTCATTTCCATCTTGCATAACCGGATCCTAACACCCAATTCCCTTCTTCTTCCACACACATACCCCCGTAGCCATCCCCATCCCAAACCTCTTCCTTAGCTCCATAAAAAGATGGTGCATCATCTCAGGCTCAATATTATCATAAAGCAGAGATATACATGTAAATTGGTTTGAGGGCCGGTTTTCCTGAAAGCTAAGGACCGTAGGGCTGGACTTTTCCCTTCACTATTATTTATTTTTTGTTTATTCCTGAGAACAACAATTTGAATTCAAGAAGCTGCAGCAAAACCTTAGTTACATTAAATCACATTACGGAAAATAAAAAATGGTAACCTCCAAAAAGGAGAGGACTTAAAAGGGTGCCTTGAGGAATGCCTCAGTTATGTCAATTCTTAGTTTGGATTCCAGTGTTTCAAAGCTAATCAATGCAAAGACCTGCCAATGTGTTTAAATTGGTCTAAGTTCCTCCATACAACAGAAGTACGGGAGTGGTGCTTTAGGAAATGTACTGCAAAAATGGCTTGAACCTACCAGGATACTGTCATTCCCGGGCCAGTTAAATATCCCTGTCATGGGAAAAATTGGTGATGATGTGAATTTATTGAAGCCCTTTTTTTCCCCACACTGTATAGAGTGTGTCAATATTACCTCTTGTTCAACGTGTGCAATTTCCCCTACGCACTACATTTCTCCCGTCCAAAGGCAAAACCTAGTAACTCACTTCCAGCTGATTTTGAGAAAACAAAGGAAAACCAATCTATCTGGATGCTGTCTTACAAAGATCTACAAAGTCATCAAACGTATAGATGTTTTCTTGAGCTTTCATTTTCTTGCCGATTGAGCCATGGATTGAATCTGCTCTCATGAACGTGTGCCCTTTCTCCAGATATTTTATCACAATCTCGGGTGGGCCCCATTCTGCGTTTGCACATTGGGCAAGAGCCGTGTACAGCGTCCAGTTTTTATTTTGACCTCCACAGTTATTTGCCTAGAAGAGTATGCAAGGGGAAGAATCAAGAACAATACATTTAATGAAGGTGCTTGCAACGTCCTGGGCCAATCTTCCAAATATCCCCTCGTGCCATAATATCGCATAATCAGGTTGACTGTCGGCCCCCATTCTTGCAAATGTCTCATTAAAGACAATGAGGCGACTGACAAAGAAGCTCCGATTGGTCCCTTGAGATACTAGGTTTTTCTGTTGTATCTGCGCGGTTATGTGGTAGTTGCTAGGTCCTGCCATGCGCGTAACAGCTTACTTACGGAACAAATTACAATATCGCATATACTCCAAAATTATTATCAGCTCAGTTTTGACCAAAATTGAGTCACTGGGTTTTTCCTTTGGACGGGAGATTTTCATTGATGTACAAGGCAAATTGTGTTTGATGTAAATAGAAATGGAATACAATGATTTTCAAATCCTTTTCAACCCATATTCAGTTGAATATGCTACAAAGACCACATATTTAATGTTAAAAATCATAAACTATTTTTTTTTTTTCACAAATAATCATTAACTTTACAATTTGATGCCAGCAACACGTGACAACGAATTTGGGAAAGGTGGCAATAAATACTGATAAAGTTGAAAAATTCTCATCAAACACTTATTTGGAACATGCCACAGGTGTGCAGGCTATTGGGAACAGGTGGGTGCCATGATTGGGTATAAAAGCAGCGTCCATGAAATGCTAAGTAATTCACAAACAAGGATGGGGCGAGGGTCACCAATTTGTAAGCAAATTGTCAAACAGTTTTAGAACAACATTTCCCAACGACCTATTGCAAGGAATTCAGGGATTTTACCATCTACGGTCCGTAAAATCATCAAAAGGTTCAAAGAATCTGGAGAAATCACTGCACGTAAGCGATGATATTACGGACTTTTGATCCCTCGGGCGGTACTGCATCAAAAACAGACATCAGTGTGTAAAAGATATCACCACATGGGCTCAGGAACACTTCATAAAACCACTGTCAGTAACTACAGTTGGTTGCTACATCTGTAAGTGCAAGTTAACACTCTGCTATGCAAAGCA